>NC_045612.1:124440695-124740695 GCF_009762305.2 Zalophus californianus | reverse complement strand
GATCTTGTAGGGAATCCGTCTTGACTATTCATTACCAAAGTCTGCCTCAAAAGTATCAGCCCCTCCTTGACCTTCCTTTGTGCACCACGTTTGAGACGAGATAAAAGAGATGTCTGGAAGACAGCTTTGGTTGGTTTCTGTAATTCTGATGCATTATTAATTTTCTTAACCAAAAAAAAAAAAATGTGCATATCAAGATTGATGAGAATCCTTAATGGATATGTAATTTAAGGATTGTCTCAGCATGACTTCTACCCAGGACAGCTGATGGTGAGAAGGAACGATTCACTGTCTACTAGTTATACTAATAGTTATGCATGGATATCGCATCTAATGATCTCAGACAAGCTGCCTGGTGACTCTGTGTCTACACACCCATTTACACTTGCTTTTCCTAATTGAACTTAATTGGAATAAATATGTGTCAAATAGTGAAACTCAGTAACCTAATTTTAATGGAATGATTGAGCTCTTCTTCATACTAATGAGCCTGAGTATATCTCTCTTCTCATAGAGGTATTCTTTGATGAGCCTTTTAATGACAATGTGTTTTTCCTATGCCGGGTTCTCAGATTTCTCAGAAGTAGTGTAAGGTAGCATCCGGGATCCATCTGTAAATGAGAAAACAGGTAGTCAATTCACTCGTGTCACAAAAGTAGATAAGGCCGCAAGGAATCCACTGCTTCAAACTAATCGGCAAAATAAAGCTGTTACATGGAGCAATTATCCCATAGATGCTAAATAAACATATCTGAGGTGCACAAACACGTTAGATTATAACTTTATGACCTTGGCATTCATCACTCATACAAACACAGCGGTAGACAGGCTCAGGATGTTTTGAGTACTTACTGGGCATAAAAGATTTATTCGCAAGGCTGTATCACGGTATCATTGCAAAATCTGTAATAGGCCATGACTTTCAAAATAGTACACAGGGTCCCTAAGTACTGCATATAACTCATGTCACGTGGGATGACTCCCTGATCACCCAGAAGTTGCCCAGGCAGAATTTGGAATGCATTACGTGGGATCGGATCTGATTTCTCGTCTGTGCTGTTGTGTTCTCACACAAACCAGAGGACGCTTTATTGCTCGAGGTGCCAACTGTTGATCGCCGAGGAGGTTGAAGGGAAAGCTGTGTGTGCCCCAGGGGAAACCATCCTGAAACCAACACGCTTGCCACGGAAGGCACTCCTGTTGACTAATTCCAAGAATATTGTGTGCATATTGATAGTCATATCTTAATGTCGTGAATTAGTGTTATTGCTGCCTGCCAGATGGATATATGCATGGTTCTTAACATTTGTCATGTAGTGTGGTTGATGCAGAGGATGGCCGTGGCTTTCTAAAATAATCCTGGTTTACTGTGGGCACACACGCAGGATGTCTCTCAGAGCCAGCTCTGCAAACTCAGCCTGGCATCTTGGGAAGACTGGAATCTCCTTGACTATGTCACGTTTCTTTGCTGCCAGTTGTCAGCAGCAGGTGCCTCTTTTTGCAGACTCTGAACCGTCACACGTGTGTACCGCCGGACTTAAGGCAATGGGGGCTAAGCATTCGTATAAGATTGGCAGATGAATTTGCATCAAGGCGAGCTTGTGGGAAATTCCCAGACACAGTCCTGGCAGAGGAGAGAATCCTTGCCAGTGATCTGGGTTAGTGTGACACTTCTTTGTTTCTCTCTGGCTCTGGATCCAGACTGTTGGATGTGTCACAAAACAACCCTCAAAAGCTAAAGGAAAGCTTGCTACGATAGCCAGAGCCTCGAGGCCAAGAACAAAACATGTTAAAATAGTTTACACTGCATTTCACCTGTCGGGGTGGAGGGTGAGGAGTAACTTCCATTATGTTCTCTGTGGCCTCATTGTCTTGTCAAAACTCCCATGCACACTGGTGCTGGGGGAAGAAAAGAAACCTCTCAAACACTCAACTTGTGTTCCAGGGTAGCTCAGTGAATTCTGCTCTTCTATTTTGGGCCAGTATTCAGAATCAGACTCCCGACCAGGTCGGAATCCTCTACCACCCATCTCAAAACCTGTCCCCCAACCTTGTCTCAAGATGGTTCACAGGGAGCCTCCAAAGCTTCTTAGAGGTGGGAGAGTGGCTGGGGGGCTTTCCTTCTCCCTTCTTTCCTGGCTTCCTGCCCCCACTCAAGTACCTACAGTTGGCATAGCCCAGGGTCAGCTCTGGATGAGAGAGCGTAACCCCCATGGAGCTGCTCACGGGGCCCCTTCCGTGGCTAGCTCTGTTGCTCCCAGCATTCGGGCTCTTCTTTCCGTTTGTCCCTTGGGTGGGGCATTGCACTCTGCAGTCCTGCAATACGGAGTCATGTTCCCCCACGTCTGGAAGAAAAGTCCGCTCTCTTCCAGCTGGGAGAGACTGAACCTCACCTGAGCTGTTTGGAGACGTTTGGAGAGCCAGAGAGTCGAGGACCCTAAGATGCACGCAGGTTTGTCTGGAACTGTTTTCTCGGGGCTGTTTCTCTGCGTAGACGAGCCAGGCTGTCGCGGCGCTCTGCCATGCTTTCCCATCTGCCTCGGACTCCCGCCTTCACCTTCCCGGGTCTCTCCCCTTCTCAGGGTCTGAAGCTTCCGTGGCTCAGCCTGCCCACATCTCAACTCTCTGGCTTCGCTTCTCCCCTTCCTCCCCCTCAGCTCCTCCCGCTGTCTGCTGAGAACCATCTTTACTTGTTAACCCGTGCGCCCGTCCATGCACTGTTTACAGCGAAATGCCAGTTTCGTCCTTCCAAGTTTTGCTCTTGGTCTATGACAAAAAGCTTTTGGAACTTCGAAAGCCTTTTCCTTTCTCATCAGTGCCTGGCACGACAGAAGCGGGTATCCCTAAAGTTTGAAATGCATCTACTGTGCCACCCAAGATTGAGCAAGGCTTTCTTTATTCTAGGCACGGGGGCCTCCTCCTGAAGTAACCCATTGTGCTGTTTCCCTGGGTGCGGTGGGCACGGCCTCGGGAACGACGGGGAATAAGAACTATTTTGGTTTAATGATCCAAGTAGACTATTAGCTTTATGTATTAATATATGTGTATTTTCTATGCAATCACTGATTTCCCTGCCTACAGCTCCTTACTGAAATAAACCAGTTTTGCATATTTATAGTTAGGGTAAGTAGCAATTTCCAACTCTAATATTCTAAAGGGGAGAGTGATTGACGAGGGGTGAGTAGAATATAAAGAATATTCACACTTTGCTTCTGTGCCTTCTTGAGAGGGTAAGAACCAAGAAAGTAAGAAGCAGGGGATGCACGTGGTGGGGGAGGTAGAGGGTGTGACTAGTCTCATAGGGCTCCCCCCACCAGCCCCCAGAACCAACAGGACCCTAAGATGCACGCCCACCGACCCATTCACCCTTGCTCGGGAAGGGCCCTTGCTTCCCACGTGTGGCATAGAAAAGGTCACTGGAACATCACATCGATTCATAGGGTGTCCCTCGATTAGCATGAAGCGTGTCGACTTCCCTCGCTTGTCTCTGCTTCAAGGCTGGAGAGTTCCCAAAGGGGAATAGGCATGGACATGCCAGAGAAGCGGAATTACGGTTGTGTATTGAAAAATTTTACATGTGTGGAAACATCCATCCACCTCCTGTCTTTAAATGCCTTGGCAGTTTTGCCCGCATCCACGAACAAAGCGCGGTTTCTGCCGGTAGAATCGGTTTTCTGCTCAGAGGCAGAAGAAAACTGTATGTGTCAGAGTAGAACCTGGGAGTTAGCATTTGAAAGGTGTAACCCAGCGGGTGGGCACAGAGAAGGATTGACAGAGAACACTTGAGGGGCGCCTGGCTGGCTCAGTTGGTGGAGCATGGCGAGTCTGGAGGTTGGGGGCGTGAGTTTAAGCCCCACGTTGGGTGTAGAGATTACTTAAAAATAAAATCTTTAAAAAAGAGAGAGAATAATAGAGAGAGAGAGAGAAACAGAGGAAAAAGCAGGGAAAGACATAGAGGGGAGGGAGGAAGAGAAACATCTGGAAGAGGTATTTTTTATCAACGGAAAACAAATGGATTCAGCTAGTCTATGTCCAGCCTTCAGCTTTTCCTTCAACGCAGTCGTGACACAAAATCTCTGGTTAGCCTTGAAGAACATTCTCTAATTTCATTTATTCATTCTTTGGCGTGCCTGGAGGTTTCCCGGCTTCCACCAGAAGCCGAAGGAAGACTGTAGGCCCAGCCGGAAACACTTTGTGGCAGAGCCCTCTCACACGGCTAACTCTGGATCCTTCTGGTACGGGCAGCCTCTCATGGCTGTCCAGAGATATCTTGCGTTTCCGCATGCTCTGTGGAAATGTCATACGTGGCCTGTGAAAAATAAATCCGTGCCAGAGACTTCATCAGTCCACCTGCTGCCGTGGCCACCGTGAGGATGGTGGGATGTGGCATGGGAGGGCGTTTACTGATGCCTTTCTTTTTGATCCTCATTCCGTGAAGCTGCTACGAAAGCACAAATACTCTCATTGAGAGTGTGACGTGACTCTTCTTTTTAGATGCTCACCCGTCTGCACATGCTTGCGTACCCCTCCCCCGTGGCGTCCTGACTTGGCGAAGCAGCAGACTCTTGTCCCATGGCTTTGCGGGGCGAGCCCTGGGCTACAGGCTTGGACGTCCATGGAGAATTCCACGGAAGACCTACCCCAGACAGCGGGAGTTCCCTCACGTGGTTCAGAATCAAGTTATGGATGGGCAGAGGAGGCTGGACCAGTGCACAAGGGGGCCACGGTCAGATACCAGGAAACCACTTGTAGCGTGAGTGCCGTCCTTCAGTGCCCTGCTCTGGGAGGCTGGAGCTGGATCTCTGGAAAGTAGTGGTGGGATCCAAGTGAAACTCAAGTCCTTATGGGGCAAAAACAGTGGAATATGGGCAATTCACGTGGTCCATGCTGGTCCAAGGTTGTATACGTTCACCTTTACCTCTTGGCTTCCTGTTGGAGTCTGCCCATCAGGGGTTCTAGAGAGATAGAACAAAGCGGGAAGAAGGAGAAGCTGTTGGCTAAGGTCCTCACCTTTTTGGACCTTCTAGACCCACTTTCCTGGACCCTCAGCGGTTCAGACATGACCTAGGAGGTCCCAGCACAGGTCCTGAGGCCCCTCTTTCCAGGCTCCTAGGTGGCCTGACATCATCTCTTCGCTTTGTGCCCAGCCCCAGGATGAAAGCCATTTCCACGGCCGTCACCTCTGCCTCTCCTGTTTGCTTTTCAAGTACTCTGCCAACGTTCACACTGATTTCCAGTATAGAACTCTCTTTGTTGGGTTAAGTAAAGCCGTCTGTCTGTTCTTGAGGCGATCCAACACAAGTGTTTAGGACTGTGGTTGAAGGGGGCTCCTCCAAACCCTCCCATGTGCTGAGCCCTAGAGGGGGCCTGTCTGTGTGTCCAGCTAGTGGGACATGAGCAGACATGACACAGGCAGAGGCTAGAGAAAGCATCAGTGTCCTGCCATTTGCTCTTCTCCCTGCCACCACCAAGATGAGGATGAGCCCGGGCTTGCCTACGGGTGCAGGAGAATGCGGCAGGGGCTGCACCAGCCCTGGCTCACCCTAGTCATCCCACTCGGGGCCATTGGACACATCCAGCATCCGGCCAACCCCCTGGCGTGAGAGCAAGCCCAGGTGATGAGCATGCCTCTCCTCCAGATGCATGGACAACACATGGGTACTTTTAGTTGGAGGCTTTGATATGCAACAGTCTTGCAGCTACCACATGAGCCTCACGGCATGGGCCCATCTGCCTGTGTGATGGGACGGCATAGATGTGCCCACGGGAGATCTCTCTACCCTCTCTAGACCCATCTTGTCCTCACTTGATAACTCATGCTTTATTCTCAAGGCAAACCCAGAGCTCCTTCCTAGATCCCAGCTCAGCCTTCTTAGCTTTTCTCAACAGTCTTTTGGGTCAAGACCTTTGCATTTTCATGGCCTCTTGTTCGCTCTCTGGAGTTCAGGAAGTGGGGTAGATGAGTGGCCTCCACTGGTCTTGTCTGGAAACTCTCTGCCTTTCTTCACACTCCTGTGTGGTACTCATGGCCTCCCACCCAACTGGCTCAGAGCCCACGGCCAGTAAATCCTTCCGACGATTGCCCCAGCATTTTCCAGCACCTCTCTTGACGTGCAGGGTCTCTGATATACTGCCTTGAATGCACCGAGTGTGAAATTAAACTTTTATTCACTCTTGTCCCTGAGGATAAGGGCTAATAGATACCCTTTGTATGACTATTGTCAGCTCACTTCCAGACTTGCAAACTGAGCCTGGATCATGCCTACAGATAATTCTGCTGAAGCATGAAAGTGATACTACCTTGTTCATTCGACAGCACTTTTCAAGCATTTATATCCGTGTGCCAAGAGATGGATAGTCTCCCCATTGGGTTGCATCCTGAGCAGGTCTTAAAGGAGGCATCGAGGGCCAGCCAGATAGAGATGGTGGGGAGGGTATTGTAGGCAGGGGCATGAGCCATGGGCAAAAGCATGGAGATCTGTGGACAAAGGAAGTTGGAGAGGCACCAAGGGAACAGGGGTATTCTGAGGACTTGGCTTCTCATTCTAATAGAGATGTGTAGTAAGCAATTTATATTTAGTAGAGATGTGTAGTAGGCAATTTATATTTCCATTTCGTAGAGGTCACATCAGTATCTTTGATAGAACCTACCAGCCTCAAAGTTTATAGGAGTGGTTCTAAGGGGGGTGACTCCTCTGCCTCTGACGGGTTATTTGCACCATGTGAAGACACAGTGAGGAGACAGCGTTTTGTTATTGCAGAGCCCTAACAAAGCAAGACACGCGTTCATCAAGTAACTGTCTTCTTGGATTGGAGTTTCTCCTGATGATGCTCAGGAGGGGAGAGAATAGGCTGACCATGCGACCATGCTGGTCTTCATGGGAGTTGTATTTGTGATGCACATGCACACATCGGTGTTCTGTTGTACATGTTTCGTTAAAGAGGATCCTCCTCGAGCTACAACGTGGCTGGGAGAGACCTCCCCAGTGTGCAGGGGATGGTGGTTTCAGCTTGAGCACCCATGAGAAGATGGATTGTCCTCACCGCTTGCTCTAACCACAGAAGCCCCTCCAACCCCTGTACCCTCCTTTCCCAAGACTGTCTTCTCAAGACACACGGTACCCCGGCTCAGTATGTCCCAAGTGGTATTCCTTGAAGAAAAGGGTCCAGTGTCCAATCCATCTGGGAAATCCTGGTTCTTCTAAATAGGTTTCTTTACTGGATTTTTCTTGGGCCTTTTTATTTTTGAAAATGTGAAGATTCAAGTAGGAGATATATTACGAATCATTCCTGAAACACACTTCAATAAGGAACACATCTTCCGTGTTCTCTATTAATTCTGTGTTTCTTTTTCCTGTCATCCCATTTCTTATTTTGTGCATGGCCGCCTTCCACTTTTGAACAACACCAACCTGAGTAGTGATTTCCATGTCTTCTGTTACTCCTTCTCAACAAAAACTAATCACACCCGTCCTTGTAAATATCTCAGATACAGACCCAAGCGTGTTGTATTGATGTCATTTGTCCATATCTCTGTCTCTTTCAGCAGAGACATTTTCTTAATCACTTTCTGTGCTGGAAAGGGGCATTACTCTAAATCAGCTCATTGTATCCTCCCTCTCCTCATTGGATGCCTTGAACTGGCCCAGTGGTTGTGTTTCTTAAAGTCAGATTCAGGATATAATAGCATCGGTTCCACACGTTATGAGTCAGGGCTGCTGTGACCGTGCGCAGGAGAGTGAAAGCCATAGGCACGTTGCTTAGAATGAACACAGAGGCAGAAACACAGGGAAAGAAAAAAAAGCAGTCTACACGCATGGTAGCAGTCTGGGTTCCAGGCCATCCACGGCCCTTTTGAGGTTTCCAGGCTAGACTAGGGCGGAGCACGGATTCACACCACATCTCCCCGACCTGTCATTCCTGGGCGGGTAAAGCCCCAAGATGAGCAGGTGCTTAGGATGTACCCCGCATGTGCCTTCTGGCCCGAGATGCAGGTTTCACCCTGCTTTCCACACAAGGGTGAGTTCAGCCAACGTGAGTGAGCGCCTGTCTTCTCCTTCTGAGGCCTTGTTCTCATGCAGACAGTGGCAGAGAATTATTTTTATTGTATGGTAAACCCAGCAGGGAGGAATTCAAATGCATCTCCTAAGAAGAGCAATAGTTGACCTCAAACATGAAATCAGTTGAGCAATCTTATGTTGAGCTGGATTTTTCTTGAGCATGACTCCTTAGTATGGCATAGGAAGTGGCGAGGCTAATAGGTGTCTGAGAGACTCCTTTTCTCTGCGGATAGCCTTCAGAGATGGGAAGTACAGTGATGTGGTACAAGTAAGCACTCTGTCTTATGAGGGCCCTCTGCCCCTTTTTCCTAATCTCCTTACAGTCCCCTCCAATCTTGGGTGATCTGAAACCCATCCATCAGTTTTAAAGACAATTCATGAAAAACAAGAGATTTCGACTTTTTTTCACTGCTTTTTATGGTCCAGCCAGTAGAAATCTACATTTTCCAGCATCTACGGAGAGACTGGAGTGGTAGGGCGAGGGAGAAGTGGAATGCGAAAGTACATTTTAATTGTGTTCCTCAGTTTCAAGCATTACCGGTTTGTTTCCATGATGGGAATCCAGAGCCTTTCTCAAGTGAAATAAGAAAGCACTGTATTGGGGCACCTGGGTGGCTCAGTTGGTTAAGCATCTGCCTTTGGCTCAGATCATAATCCCAGGGTCCTGGGACTGAGCCCCACCTTGGGCTCCCTGCTTGGCGGGGAGTCTGTTTCTCCATCTCACTCTCACTCTGTGCTCTCCCTCTCTCTCTCTCAAATAAATAAAATCTTAAAAAAAGAATGCACTATATTGAGACCTGTAGAACATCTGTGCGAGCATGTTGATTAAGGTCTAGGAGGAGGGCCCCCTGGGTGGCTCAGTCGTTAAGTGTCTGCCTTCGGCTCAGGTCATGATCCCAGGGTCCTGGGATTGAGCCCCACATCGGGCTCCCTGCTCAGTGGGGAGCCTGCTTCTCCCTCTCCCACTCCCCCTGCTTGTGTTCCCTCTCTCGCTGTCTCTCTCTCTCTCTCAAATAGATAAATAAAATCTTTCTAAAAAAGGGGGGGGGGGGACAGAAGAAAAGGGAATGAAATCGTGGTTGGAATAATAGATCAAGGAATCCATTTCTCTATATTTTACGTGTCTCAAGTATAATTCCTTTGCATTTAATCCTTCTATTATCTCAGGCATGTGGAGTCGATGAAGTCTATTAGACATACTTATAAAAGGTCTGTGTTCTAATCAATGTAAAATTCATTTTCTCAGTTTAAAATAGAGAAGTGATTTTTTTTTTCAAGGACCTCTCCTAGGAGTCTGGCACAAAACAACACCCTTGACAAGTACAGTAAATGCGCTGCAAGACAACCAGGGATTTGTTTGCTCACACCTACCCAAAGGTTTTGGATAGGCCATTCAAAAATGAATGCAATTCTCAGTGGGACTTCAGCTGCGTAAAAGCTTGAGAAATGAAATGAATACAAGTGCCACTAAGAGAAAAAAAAATGTTTCTTACAGGGGAGAAGCAGTACTCGTGCGTGCGCGCGCGCGCTCACACACACACACACACACACACACACACACACACACATACACATCCACAGTTTGTGCTAAGGAGGTATATTGGCATTGCACTGCCGTTATCTCAAAGTATTGCAAAAATAAATGAATTCTGCACATTCCGTGCCACCATGTAGCTTGCACATTGCTGGTAGGAGACGTGGGCATGGCTCTTGAAAAATCCCTCCTCTGACACAGTTCTGATGACATAACTATGATATTTGACGTTCCTCATGATGAGCCCTGCACGCAGTAATTTACATAGACTGTATAAACTTTTCCTAATGGTGTAAATTGTTGTTTTCCATATTTGTCACATTAGGACATGCATCAAACTAATTTCTAGAGACAGGGTTCCAAATGAAGCCAGCTTTATGCTGGCAGTCAGTATTTTTTAATTATTTTAAAATTTTTTACTTATTTGTTTGAGGGAGAAACAGCATGAATGGGGGGGCCCAACAGGGGGCTCGATCCCAGGACCCTCAAGATCATGACCTGAGCTGAACTCAGATGCTTAACTGACTGAGCCACCCAGGCGCCCCTATCTTTTTTTTTTTTTTTTTTAAGTAGGCTCTGTGCCCAGCATGGAGCCCAATGTGGGGCTTGAACTCACAACCCTGAGATCAAGACCTGAGCCAAGATCAAGAGTCAGATGTGTAACTGACCGAGCCACCCAGGCGCCCCATGGCAATCAGTTTTATAAGACTATTAAGCAATGGATCTACTTACTTATTTGTTGATTCACCAACATGTTTGAGTACGTAGAAGGGTGCCTGGTGCATAGTATGGCTCAATACATAGGTGTTGAGTAGATGAGTGAATGAGCAACTCCTGTGTAAGAAGGTGTTCTTGGGTTATGGGGTAAAAAGTTGACCGAAATAGGGATGCTGCTCTCATTTCTGATATGGGGAATCTGCCTTGCTTGTAAATGTCAGCAACTGAAGATGGATGTGGTATGTAAATAGAGAGTTCTTGGATGAAAAGAGAACTTGCAAGTGTGTGGCCAGAAAGGATTAGTGGAAGAGAGGACATTTTATTTGATCAGCACAGAGAGTCAAGGAGCCAAGAGTCACAAAAGGGAAAGAGAATGCATTTCAACGTGGATAAAAATTGTCTCGGAACCCACCAACGGAAAACCGCAAGATCAGGCCATGGGGAGAATTCACTCTGTTTATGCACATGCGGGAAGCATCCCCTCAGAATCCATTCGAGGAAACCTTTGAACATTGCCATTAGAATAGTGAGTACTCTAGATAGAATAACGACCCCCTGCCCTGACCTCGAAGATATTTATGCCCTGATCCCCGGAGCCTGAGAATATGGGGGCTTGCATGGCAAAGGGGATTTTGCAGATGGGATTCAGTTAAGGACCTCGAGCTGGGTGGGGGAGGGTTATCCTGGATTATGCAGGTGGGCTCCGTGTAACCACAGGCGTCCTTATAAGAGAGAGACAAGGGGTTGGAGTGAGAGAAGGAGATACACCAACAGAAGCAGAAGTCAGAATGATGTGACTGTAAGCCGGGGAATGGGGACAGCCTCTAGAAGTTGGAGAGAGCCAGGAAACACATTCCCTCCTGGAGCTTCTAGAAGATACGCTGTCCTGTCGGCACCTGATTTTGTCCCTTTCACACCTATTTCAGACTTAGGGCTTCAAGAGCAGTCAGACACTCAATTTGTGTTGTTTTAAGCCACTCGATTTGATACAGCAAGCGCGGGAAACAGATGCAGTGAGCTAAGTTCTGGGACCCACCCGCTTTTCTCCCCCTAGTGTCCTTGCTTGGCCCAGAGCAGCAACCTCAGTAGCTCTTTAGCGTTAAACGCCGTGTCCTGATTCACAGGGACGTACGTGGGAGCAGCGTTTCAGATATCGCTCGGCAGGCCGACCCTTTGAAGCGACTCCTCACTTGATCGTTTGCCTCCTGTTGCTATGGCGCCCAGACAAAATGGTGCAGATACTTCTCTTCTCTCCTAAGGGCAAAACCATCAACGCACATATTCCAAGAAAGATGTGCTGTTTGTACATCTTCATTCCAGGAATACAGATGTGCACATTATTTTTTTTTCCCGAAGTGTGTCTGTGTGTGTCAGGAAATCATTTCAGTGAGCCTTCAAAATATTTGGAAGGAAACAGGCTAAAATGCACACTTATTTACATTGATTCTGTTAACCTCTGGCATGTGCTCATCTCTTCTTTCCTATTTTCCCAGAGCAAGTCATGAATTGTTTGACCCCAAAATAGGAAAGACGTTCACACATAGGACAGCATCTGTTTTCTTATCTTTCTTCAGTGTCTGTGATGAAAAATGACTCTTTTAGATCATCATCAATAATTATGACATTCTCTGAGCGGGATAAAAACCTACCATCAAATGTATAACCTTCAAGGATTCACCAGAATACATAGATTGCGTACTGCAGTTTCTTGTTTAATGACATATACGCAGCCAGATTCTTTGGTCGACTGTGGAAAGCATCACAGATTCTTTAGATTTCTTTGAAAGTAGAGAAATCCAACTGCATTGCAAACTTCATGGAAAGGGTGAGCATTTCCCCCCCGCCCGATCTTTGACCCTATGTGAACCCACATATACACAGAGACGTATTTGATTTGGTTCTTGATTTGCAACAAGCACCTCTGTTAGAACCAAACTGTAGACACACTGATGCAGTCCAGCCTCCTTGATCATGGGGCATAAATCCAACCCCCAAATTCAGACAGTCCTGTCTCTTAGTCACCTTAAAGCCCAGCAGGGAGGAATGAGTTCTGATCTAACAGAATTCCAATTTTCCAGGGCACCTGGGTGGCTCAGTCAGTTAAACATCCGCCTTTGATTCAGGTCGTCCTGAGGTCCTGGGATCGAGCCCCAAGTCGGGCTCCCTGCTCAGTGCTCCCTCCCCATTCCTGCTCACTCTCACTAGGTCTGTCAGTATCTCTCTCTCTCTCTCTCTCAAATAAATAAAATCTTTAAAAAAACAAAACAAAACAAAACAAACTCCAAACAAAAAAAGAATTCCAATTTTCCAAGCCCACAGAGAAATGTTATGCGAGTATGACTAAATGCTAAATTGATATTCTGCTTGATGTACTTTTCCACAAAGACGTTTGGGGTGGGAGACAAGTGCCTATCCAGAAAACATCAGTAAGTATCCACCTATTGTAAGTAGTTTGCCTGCTTTCCATTTGTTCAGAGGTTCTCCCAGTTAGATTTAGGCGACAAGATTTAAAGACCCAAGCCCAGCATTGTTAGGAGAACTTCCCAGGTAGTTATACTAAAAATGTATTATTGTGTTATAGAATGTCTTAGTCCATTTGGGTTGCTGTAACCGAATGCCGTAGCCTGGCGCTGGGGGGTAATAAACAACAGACATTGACTTCTCACCATTTTTGAGGCTAGAAGTCCACAAATTCTCCAGGCTGGAAGTCCAAGGGTCCAGGATCAAGGCACCGGCAGATGGGATGTCTGATGAGGGTCCGCTCCTGGTTCACAGACGGCTGTCTTACCATGTTGTCACATGGTGGAAGGATTAAGGAGCTCTTTTGGGATCTCCTTTATAAGGACATTATTCCCATTCATGGGGACTCCACCCTCATGACCCATCACCTTCCAACGGGCCCCACCTCCAAATACCTTTCCATTGGGGGTTAGAATTGCAGCATATGAATTTGGGAGGGAACAAACATTCGGACTCTAGCAAACAATTGCAAGAGGACAAAGTAGGAAAAAATGCAAAACTATCCAATGCAAGTCGGAGCTCCAACTTGGAAAGGAAAGTGTCAGGAAGGCGTGTTCCTCCAGCGTGTGGTAAGCCCCTCCCGAGGGCCTCTGGATGGTTGATGCTGTGGTACCAAAGGCCAGGAGTGGTGCCAGGCCTCCGTGAAAACTGTGGGAGGAGACCTTGCTGTGGGTGCCAAGAACTCAAGGGCGAGACTGTGCCCCCAAAGTCCATTGTAGGAAAACCCAGCAAAAAATAAAGTCTCGGGATGCCAGGTTCCAGTGGGAAGATTGAACTGGTGTGTCTGTGGGTCTGTGGCAGCATCTGGGCTGCAGTGCTTGCCGTGATGCTCAGGGTTGAACGGAGAGTTCTGACGTCTGGTGGGGAATAGTCCAGCACGAAGGGGGACTGCAGGTTGTGGGGTGCTGTCTGGTGTGCGCAGTGAGGTCTCCTCACTGCGCCAAATCATCGGTTTGCTTCTCTCGAGATGCCCTAAGCCCTCTCCTCCTTCTTGCGCACTGCCCTGGGAGGCTGAGTGGCATGGACCGTATCTGGGGGTTCTGCGTCTCGGGCTTGAGCATGGTTTGACCAGTGGTGAACCTCGGTGGGAAATCAGAGGGAGGAAGGGGAATGAGCACAGGAGCACCTCTTCCTGTGTCTCTTAACACCACATCGTCACGCACACTCTACAGATGATGGATGCTCGGATCACTCACGGAATGTGGGTCTGTGAATGCCAGCTTCAGGACAGAACGCACCACGCTCAGAGGCTATGGAATACAAAATGGCTGCTAAAGGTTAAGTTCTGGTCATAGGATCATTTTACCGAGCTGGGTTGTAAGGTTATCCGTTGAAGTCCATGCTCTGTGGATATGGGCTTTGAGCTCAGACATTGTCCTCAAGTGCTAACATTAAATGCACAGTAAGCACATGTTAGCAGGCATGATGCTGCATGTATATGCGTAAGGATTTTCAGCATATTTCCCTTTTTTATTTGGGTAGATTTGTCACACTTAATGTTACCCATAATTGCAATTCGTGATGGTAATTTGTGAGTCTGGCCGTTATCAATCTAGCAAATGCACTATTATATATTGTGGGGGGTTTTTTTGTTTTTTGTTTTTGTTTTTGTTTTTTAGATTTGTACTTTGGGTTTGGAAACCTCTGGAAATTGTACTTTTAAAATTTTACACAAATGGAATAGGAGAAGAGGTTCTTTAATCTCTCCTGGCAACTGCTACGTTATTTCCCTCGTTTTCAAAGGCCCTTTCAACCAAAGTCTTTCTGTCCATCGTGTAGGATTATCCTGGCTTCTAGCCCTTCTGATTAAGATAAAAGTTCTCCTCTTAATATTTCATAATAAGCCTCGTTGCTAGACTTCAGTGGGCGTGCTGGAATGCCTAGCCAGTTATTATTTTAGGGTGGGGGTAGGGTGGTAGAGGTGTCGCTTTCTGCATTTGAATTGGAACTCAATCCAGGCATGCTCTATGAAATGCCTCATGATGGTTTTCTTGGCCCAGAAAAGACCCAATCAATCTGGACTTTGAGAGGAACTCAAGTAGTAAGCTCTAACCCTTTGCCCTGGGAGTATGTTTGATGCAGTGGGTCTCGCAGGGCACCTGTAGAGCATGCTCGTTTATCCCAAATTTCCCCTGACCTAAACCCAGGGCCCTCTACCAATATACGCATTTCCTGAAAGTCAGGGACATTCCAAATCCAGTGGCAGCCTTGGGGCAAATCTCTTCTGATTGCAGAAAATGAATTGGCAGGCGCAAGCAGGATTCAGGAACACTGGCCATGCATCCCAAGCTTGCTGCATCTCACAGCACTTTTCAAGATCTTTGGTGGGGTCCAGTGTTTATTAAGGCTGCCCGGGGGCTGAGAAATGTTTTAGGGATTATAGCTTTCATTTTCTTCAATTGTATTTAAAAATAATAGTTTTCATATTAAAAATTCACCTTCGTTTTATAGGAGAGTTCATCAGAAAATGTTAAAGGCAGGGCGCCTGGGTGGCTCAGTTAGTTAAGTGTCTGCCTTCGGCTCAGGTCGTGATCCCAGTTTCCTGGGATTGAGCCCCGCATCGGGGTTCCTGCTCCAAGGGAAGCCTGCTTCTCCCTCAGCCTGCCACTTCCCCTGCTTGTGCTCTCTCTCTCTCTCTCTGTCAGATAAATAAATAAATAAAATCTTTAAAAAAAGAAAAGAGAAAATGTTAAATGCTGAAGACTTTGGATGCATGAAATCTGTGTAGAGAACAAGCTGCTTGGTTAGCTCTTCATGATGCATATGGATAAGTTCCACCCAAATCCATGCTATTGATGGTTCTCTTCCCTTTCCACCTAGAAGTGAACTATGAGCATCGTATTGGTAAACAAGTCCCCCAAACCGTTCTTGGTTGAGGGTCATAGCAGATGCTCTCTATTAAGATTCAGAAGAAGTGCTGGATCTGCACACTTTCTGTTGTCATTAACGTAGCACAGAGGTTTCCATTCTTAATGAAGCTATATATAATTTCAGCATGAGTTTTAGCCTCTGAACTTGAGTACATGTTAATGTCTTGTCCTATGACCAGTCCAGCCAGGGTTGACTTTGGGGGGGGTCTGATTTCTAAAGGGTAGGTGTTTGTGACGACATTGTGGTAGTGGATAGTGTATCGGGTATCTGTTGCTGTATAACAAATAGCCACAAACTTAGCAGCTTAAATCAACACCCATCTATTATCTCACACATTCCATGCATTGGGAATCTGGGAACTTCACTGAGTCCTCTGCTCAGAAGGCTGCAGTCAGGATGTCCGCTGAGCTACGTTCTCATCTGGAGGCTCAATGGAGGAGAATCTGATTCTGAGGTCCCTTAGCATGTTGGGGGAAATTCTTTCCTTGTGATGATGGTATTCATGGAAACTTGTTCCTTCAAAACCAGCAACTGAGTGGCTGGGAGAGGGGGTTTTTGCAGCTTTGTCCACAGGTCTTGTTTTAAAAGGCTCCCCTGGGGGTGCCTGGGTGGCTCAGTCGTTAAGCATCTGCCTTCGGCTCAGGTCACGATCCCAGATCCTGGGGTCGAGTCCCACATCGGGCTCCCTGCTCAGTGGGAGGCCTGCTTCTCCCTCTCCCACTTTCTCTGCTTGTGTTCCCTCTCTCGTTGTGTCTCTCTCTGTCAAATAAATAAATAAAATCTTAAAAAAAAAAAATGCTCCCCTGATTAGGTCAGGCCCACCCAAGATAATCTCCCCTCTGATGAACCCAAAGCCAACCAATGAAGTAGACTTCAACTGTATCTATGAAACCACTTCACCCCCATTCCCTCTGCCATGCTGAGAAGAAAGCCAGAAGGAAATCCAGACCTTATGGGAAATACCATGCAATGAACAGGACAGCCCCCCACAGCAAAGAAATAATTGGTTTAAAATGTCCATAGTGCCAACGTCAGTAGAGGCTGGGACACCCTGCACTACACTTTGACTTAATAAACTGTTTCTCAAGCATTGCTTTTAGAGGGAAACAAAAACCCCACGCCCCTTTGCTATTTTGGAGTTGTTTTTTGGATGTAAATATTCACTGCTGTTGGCCATAGCATTTAATCCAGTTCATTTTTATGATTCGTGCCTCTTACTTCTTTTCAAGTCTTTGTTTATGATTTTCCCTGTGGGTGTTTTGCTGTTACAAATTTGTTTGTTATTTCTTTGTGTCTTGCTGTGTCTTTTGAAGCTCTGGGGTCCTTCAAAGGGGTGCTATATAAAATAAATAACAATAATGATGATGTCTATAATACTTATCCCTAGCAGTTTCAGGGGCACCGTGAAAGGAGACGCAGAGAAGCAAGTGAAAAAGGAGTGAGTTTGCATCTTGGCGTTTTGTCTATAAATAAGCACAGACCAGCTCTCCTCTGTGGTGAAGTATTCATAGATTTTTTTTTTTCCCCTGCATAAGCGTGCATCATAGTGGGTGAATGTATTTTACCCTTGGATACATTCAATTTGTCTTCATTTTACAGTTTATTCTGTTAATTAGAAAAGGTTGTAAGATTAATAACTAGCCACTGCTAATGCATCCAGTGGACTTCAGGTTCAGCTTGATAAGGGCTCTCCTTCCCCCCCTGCAAAGAGACATAAATGGTCAGTCCGTGTGCATCATATCAAGCGTTTGATGAAATGCACTGCAGAGAAAGTGCTCAAGACTCCAATGGTTTTTTAATGATTTCCAAAATTATCCAAACATCAAAAAATGCAGTTATAGTCCACGTGCATCATAAGTTGACTATCTTGTGAGAGTTGAGATATTATTAATTGAGATGTTGGAAACCACGTGAGCCCATTCTAGCTGAACATCTATAAAAACAGCAGTAGTATTACTATGGAGAACAACAAAAGTTTATATTTGAATCAGGTTCACAGTTGCCAGAGGATGTCACGTAGAAACACAGATAGCAGTTAAAAACTGATTGAAGATCGTGTATTAGGTGGAAACCTGGAGCTAAGCCCATTTCTGCTGACTTTGGGTTTGTTTGTCTTTCTATGATAAAACATGCTAGGTTCTGGGGCAGGGGAGAAATAATGTTCACAATACGATAGAGTCTGGGGATAGCGTATTAAATCAGTTAGTACAGAAGGAAATAGTTGTGTATGCAGAGGTCTGAGGACCCTCCTCTGACTTTGGGATGGTCACCTTCTCACTGTGACCTCGTGTGGTGGAGACAGAGAAAGTGGGAGAAGAGGCTTTCGGGTTGTCTTCTCATGGGGGCATTAATCCCATCATGGGCACCCCCCCTCATGACACGCGTTACCTCCCAAAGCGCCCCCCCCCCCCGCCGTGCCACCGCCTCTCCAAATGCCATCATGTTGGGGGTTAAGGCCTCAATGTATGAATTTTGGGGGGACAGAGTTCCGTCTACGGCCATGCCTCTGATTATCGATTCGGAAGCAACCACCGTGCAGTGCGTCATTTCAGAAAACAGATCTGACAGACTTGCTGTGAACTAATGGTGAGATTTCGGGATTATTCTGGGTGATGTTTTGGGGCGTCTGATTTGCCTTTCGGGGTTACCTACATTCATGTAATCCCCAATCATATTCTATGTCTGTTCATCCCATAATAGCCTCATACCTACTGGACTATTAAAAATTTGGGGGGTGCCTGGGTGGCTTCATAGATTGAGCGTCTGGCTCTTGATCTTAGCTCAGGTCTTGATCTTAGGGTTGTGAGCCCTGCATTGGGCTACAGGCTGGTCATGGAGCCTATTTAAAAAAAAAATTTTTTTTAAAGGACCCCATGTTTAAATGGAAAAGGTCCAACATTTTGAAAGGTGGGAGTGTGGCTGCCAGTAACTTTCTGATCAGTAGTAAAATGCAAGAACCTTTTTTACAGAGGAAATAGAACAATGATTTTAGAAATAGTATTTTAGTGTTCTGACATTTAAAAAAAAAACGCTTAAAATTTTCCACTTAGGGCGCCTGGGTGGCTCAGTTGGTTGAGCATCTGCCCTTGGCTCGGGTCATGGTCTCAGGGTCCTGGGATTGGGTCCTGAGTCGGGCTCCCTGCTCTGCGGGGAGCCTGCTTCTCCCTCGCCCTCCGCCCTTTCTCCGCTCGTTCTCTCTCTCCAATCAATAAGTAAAATCTTAAAAAAATTTTTTTTCCACGTAATAGATGATAGTACCACCTCAATTGAATGTTTCCTTTTAAAATCTTAATCCATTTATTTAACCATCTTTGTCTCAACTTTTTAAAAAAATTATTTTTTTAATTCCAGTATAATTAACGTATAGTGTTATATTAGTTTCAGGTGTACAATATACTGATTCAACACTTGCCTACAACACCTAGTGCTCATCACAGCAGGTGCCCTCCTTAATCCGCATCATCTATTTACCCCCTCCCCTCACCTCCCGTCTGGTCACCATCAGTTTGTTCTCTGTAGTTAAAAGTCTGTTTCTCTATGTCTTCTGCTCATTTTTAATTGTATCGTTTATTTGTTTGGTCTTGAATTATATAAGTTCTTTTTGTTTTTAAAGATTTTATTTTTAGGGCCTCCTGGGTGGGCTCAGCCGGTGAAGCGTCTTCCTTCAGCTCGGGTCATGATCCCAGGGTCCTGGGATGGAGCCCCACATCGGGCTCCCTGCTCAGGGCGGAATTTGCTTCTCCCTCTCCCGCTCCCCCTGCTTGTGTTCCCTCTCTCGCTGTCTTTCTCTCTGTCAAATAAATAAATAAAATCTTTAAAAAAAGATTTTATTTTTAAGTAATGTCTGCACCCAACGTGGGGCTCAAACTCACAAGCGCAAGATCAAGAATTGCATGCTCTACTAAGTAAGCCAGGTACCTCTGTATAAGTTCTTTACATATTTTGGAGGCACCTGGGTGGTTCAGTTTTAAGCATCTACCTTTGGCTCAGGTCATGATCCCAGGGTTCTGGGATCAGGTCCCACTTTGGGCTCTCTGCTCACTAGGAGTCTGCTTCTACCTTTCCCTCTGCTGTTCCCCCTGCTGGTGCTCTCTCGCTCTCTCTCAAATAAATAAAATCTTAAAAAAGTTCTTTATATATTTTGGATAGTAGCCCCTCGATATATCATTTGCAAATATCTTCTCCCATTTGACGGCTTGTCTTTTAGCTTTGTTGACGTTTCCTCGCTGTGCAGGAGCTTTTTATCTTGATGAAGTCCCAATAGTTTAATTTTGCTTTGGTTTCCCTTGCCTCCAGAAACATATCTAGAAAGATGTTGCTGCAGCTGATGTCAAAGAGATTACTGCCTATATTTTCTTCTAGGAGTTTTATCGTTTCGGGTCTCACACTTAGGTCTTTGATCCATTTTCAGTTTACTTTCACGTGCGGTGTAAGACGCTGGTCCACTTTCACTCATTTGAATGTAGCTGTCCAGTTTTCCCAACGCCATGTGCTGAAGAGACTTTTCCCCATGGTATATTCTTGCCCTTCTTCATCATAAATTAATTGACCATGAAAACATGGGTTTATTTCTCAACTCTCTATTCTGTTTCATTGATCTTTGTGTCTATATCCATGCCATGACTATACTGTTTCAATTACTACAGCTTTGTAGTCTATCTTGAAATCAGAGATTGTGAGACCTCCAGTTTTGTTCTAACTGAATGTTGCTTTTTTCCTAAATATTTCAGACTTTATATGTCAGGGTAAGATTTAGAAACCAGGAACCACTGTATCTTTTCCGTCTCACTATTAATGGGCCATTGGTTTAGTAAAAACCAAACCAAAGGTTCTCATGGTCTCTATATTATGGACAGGCATTGAATAGGATTCATGGGTGAGGTCACCTTGAATGATTAGAAAATACTAGTTTGTTGGTACTAAAATTGGGGAAGGTAGGTTTTAGTTGAGAAAAAATGGCACAACGAGGGGCACGTGGCTGGCTCGGTCAGTAGAATATGTATGGGAATCTTGATCTCAGAGTTATGAGTTCAAGTCCCACGTTGGGGTAGAGCTAGTTAAAAAAATTTTTTTAAACTGGCAGAATAATACAAAACATAGGAATCTGTCATGAAAACATGGCATGTAGGAAATGATATCTAATATTTCTGGATTTGAGATGGGGAATCTTGAGTACATGCTTGACCATTCTCCCAAGTTGTGTGACTTTGAGAAAGTCTCCTCCTAACTTTAACCACTGTTTATATGATAGTGACAATGATAATGCACATCCACTGTCATGATTTATTGGTATCAAGTATCAAATGAAAAAAAAAAAACAAACCAAAACGCTGAGAAGTAAAAACAATACAAATGAACAAAAAGGAGCAATAAACAATTATAAAGTAACGATCAAGCAGAATTTCAGTTTCATCATACGTCTTCTCATCCAGAAGGAAAAAAAAAGATGTTGCCAATTACTTTGGTTGTTAGATATTCACGGAATATTTGGCAAATTACAAAATTAGGCTCGTGAATGATCACTGTTGGATGACAGATGGTATCATCGTACAATCACAGATCTCGGGACTTGAAGACAATTTCATTACTTTCTATAAAGTAAAAATAAAAGTAATCCCCCCCACCCTGATACACAAAGCAGGTCTATAACTTTTGAAGTAGAAGGGCTTCATCAAAATTGTGTTGTGGTTTCAGTTCTGTATATTATCCATAATAAATCTCGAAAAATATGGTACATTATTCAGGATGCTGATGCAGTAGGTAATGTGATCTTGACTTGTATGTAAACCGTTTTCTGAAATCATAATATTATTTCTACTTTCATTTTTATGAGTTTAAGGATCTTTGGGGGAATATACTAGTAGGTTGCTAGAAATACACGGGATTTGTCAGCCTAGATTTTTATTTTATTTCATTTTATTTTTTAAAGATTTGTATTTATTTATTTATCTGACAGAGAGAGAGAGTGAGAGCATGAGCAGGGGAGGGGCAGGGGGAGAGGGAGAAGCAGACTCCCCATTGAGCAGGGAGCCCAACACGGCGGTCGATCCCAGGATCCTGAGATCATGCCCTGAGCCGAAGGCAGACGCTTCACCGACTGAGCCACGCAGGTGCCCCCTTGTCAGCCTGGATCTTTAAAGTAGAGAAACCTGGTAGCTTAAAACAATACACGTTTATCACGTCACAGTTTTTGTGGGTCAAGAGTCCATGCGTGGCTTCGCTGGGTCCTGAAGTTTGGCATCTCTTATAAGACTACAGTGAGGGTGATGGGTGGGGCTACACTCCCATCTCGAGGTTTGACAGGGGAAGACCTGCTTTCAAGGCTCATCCAGTGGTTATTGGCAGGATCCCATTTCTTACGAGCTCTTAGCGGGAGGTCACCCCAGTTCCTTGCCATGGAACAGCCAACAAGGAGTTGGGTCTCTCCAACATGGCATCTTGTGTCGTTAAAGCCGAGAGGTTCTGCCAGCAAGATGAAGTGGCAGTCCTTTGTTAGCTAGTCACGGAAGCAACCTCCGTTACTGTTGCAGCACTGTATTCTACCCACGTGAGTCCCTGGGTCCCAGCCCTCACCCGAGGGGAGGGGATCACAGAAGGACTTGAATACCAGGAGGCAGGGCTCAGTGTGGAAGTCTGCCCTCTACAGATGCCGACCCTCACTCACTAAATCCCAAAGTGAAACAATTAAGAACAGCAAGATAAGTGAATTGGCCAGTTCACAGGAATTGGCGTTGAATGAGAAGACACAGACTGGAATGGAACCCTTCTCCTTCACAGTTTGTCCAAGACCCACCGAGAGTCTTCCGCCTTTTCATCTCTGTTGGTCCAGCCAGCATGGCCTGATGCTAACTTCCAAGCAGAGATTCATCCTTGGACTTGCCTCCTTTGGCTTCCAACTTCATGGTCACGACGTGTAGAGGAAAGCACGCGGGGTGCCCACGCGCTCGTAGAGGGTTCTTCTCACGTGCTGTTGGTGGATACACCCTACCTGTATTCATGACCTTCAAAGCCCAGTGGCAGCCAGGATGTGAGAATTTTCTTTTAAAATATGCTTCTTTGTCAATTTTACCAACAACAGACTGTCAGTGCCTGGAGCGATAACCTTGAAATCTGAGCCACAGATCTGCAAACCTATTCAGCTGCATGGTTTCCGGGTAAGTGTGAGATTACAATGCTTTTAGCTCTTTTTTTTTTTTTTCCTCTTTCTTTGTCCTGACACTAGAACACTCTTTTATGATTGCTTTTAAAGTCAAATAGTTACAGTGTCCTGTGTTTTGAGGATGTGCCCTACTTGCTTTTCTCTTAGAGGAATATGATCCCGCTGCTTTAAAGATGATGGTTTTTAGGAGAATGACAAGTCCCCAGATGCCGTGTGCACTGAGCTTTGACATGGTCATGTCCACAGTCCTGCCATAGTTTCAATTCACGATTTCTTTTCCGTAGGTGAGAATTCCGTAACAAGGAAGATTTACCTACGTTTTGCGGAAGGCTGTGCAGTTCAGCTTCATGTCAACTGGTTATGGATGTTTTGAGTCTCTGAGGTCCGTGGTGGACGGTGCCGAGAAGGACCGGGACAATGAGGAATTTTTACTCTCAATGCACAGGATTTGTTGTTTTCCTCCCTGACCTGTCCCCTGACTAGCCCCTGACTCTGTCACCCAGCCTTTAGCACATCCCGCTGCGTACACACATGATTGTGTCCAGTATTGATACGACTAAGTACCAGGTCTAGGCTAGAGTCTGGAGACACTAAGGCAAATGAGATCTGTGCTGTCCCTCAACGAGCTTATAGCCTAGAGAGGGTCCGATGAGAAGATGGATAAGATACAACTCAAGAAGTTGCAGGAAACGGGAGCTTGTTGCTGCAGGGTAAGTTGCATTAGGTAGACAGAGAAGGGCGAAAATTTTTTCTGGCAGAGGAAATGACACTGTGCTGTGAACCGTTACGAAATGTTTAAGGGACTCACGTTATTTGTTATCTGGCAAACAGATAACAGACGGGTGTCCCTCTCAGTGCACACGCCCGAAATACTCAGGAAGACAGTTCCTCCATGGGATGAAAGAGGTGACTACATAGCAAGAGGGCTGTTGGTCAGATCTAAGTGATATGGGAAGCACAGAGAGGCAGGCAGAATGCCAAAGGCGCTGTTCCTCCAGAGACATTCCTGGGACTACTTGAACGAACGTTGATGAAGATGATCTATAGGACGCACAGGGCAGACGTGAAAACCCAGAGTCCCTAGGGTCTCCGAGAAGACCTTGCTCTATAATGTTCACATCCCCAAGTACGCCACACTGAACAAAGAGTAAACCAGAGGTAAAGGGAATAAATCTCTTCCACCCTCAACCCCAGAAGACTGAAGATTGCTTTGGTGCTGAGCGTTAAGGTGGTGAAGCTACATTTCCCCGAAATCTGGGATGCGTTGTTGGTCAATTCAATTCAGTATGCTTAACCCCGGTACGCAAATAATAAGACACGCACCCAGGAATGTTTATTGTTACCAGTGTTTACTGGAAGTAACAACATGAAAAAGATACATCTACATCGTTTTTTTAAAAAGATTTTATTTATTTGAGAAAGCAAGAGAGACCATGAGTGGGGGGAGAGGGAGAGGGAGAAGCAGACTCTCTCCGCTGAGCAAGGAGCCGGATGCAGGGCTTGATTCCACAACCCTGGGATCTTTAACTGATTGAGCCACCCTGACACCCCCATAGTTTTCTTTAAAAATTTGTGTTTAAGGGTCACATGGGAATCAGGCAATACCTAACCACAGTCAGTTCACACATGACCCACTTTCAACCTTATGTTCCAAAGAATTGGCTCCTTCTTAACAAACCGTATCTTTCATTTCACATCGTTTTGATTCAGGTAGTCCAATGAAGTTATTAATTTCATATTGAAATGCAAATGCATGCAACAAAACGTAGTCCCTGGGGAATGCTTTCCAGAATGATACTGATATTTTAAACCAGCCCTTGCAGTCCCAGGGTAAAGCCCCTTGGTTATGATGCTTTATCATTTGTAACACACTGGTGGCAATATGTGCTAAAATTTTCTTTCTTCTTTCTTTCTTTTTTTTTTTGGATCTGTTGAAGGAGATTGGCCCATAAGTATTCGTTCTCATGCTGCTTTGTCAGGTACTGGAATGAAGATTATGTTAGCATCATAAAATGATTTATTGAACCTTTCCTTCTCTGTTCTCCATGAGAGTTTGAATAAAATTTAAATTACTTGTTCTTTGAGTGCTTTTTTAACAGTCACTGATGAAGCTGTGTGAGCCTAGCATATTCGTTCTGGGAATATTTGACTAGTAATTTAATTTTCTTAAGACATATATGACTTGAGGCTTTCTATTTATTCTCTTGGTTTTTAAGTGACATCTTTTTAGGGATTAATTGCCTTAATGTTTTTCGTAGTATCTCTTTAATGCCGTAAGATCTTAAGGTACCCCCATTTTCATTTGCAATATTGGTTATTTCCACATTCTCTCTCTCCCTGCCTCTTGAATGATCAGACTTCCTAATTTGCTCATTTTATTGGACCTTTTGAAGAACCAATTTTTATTTTCATCCATGTGCCCTGTTACATATTTGCTCTCTAATTAAATTCTGCTCTTCTCTTTATATTTCTTTCTTTCTGCCTCCTTCCTGATTATTTACCAATTTTTAACATTTTAGGATGGTGATGAGTTTGTGAATTTTCAGTCTGTCTTCTTGGCTCATGCACACTATTTCTAGAAACACTGCTCTAGGTACACCCAAAAGATTTGATATGTAATTTCCAGATCATTTATTTAAAAATATTTTTCAGTTTCCATTATGCTTTCCGCATTTACTGGTGGACAATGCAGCCTTTAAAAAATATTTCCAAATACCTGGGGATGTCCAAGTTAATTGCATAGTGGTCAGAGAGATGCAGTATGTGTTTTCAGTCTTTGGAAGCACATTGAGACTTGTTTTTTGGTGCAGCAGAACATCAATTTACTCGGACGTTTTCTGTATGCTTGCAGAGAATGTGTACTTTTAATTTTTAGTGCATATACACACACACACACACACACACACACACACACACATATGCCTCTCAAGTGCGCTAATTTGAAACATTTTATTTTATTTTAAAGATTTTATTTATTTATTTGCCAGAAAGAGAGAGCAGAAGCAGGGTAAGCAGCAGAGGGAGAAGCGCAAGCAGGGAGCCCGATGCAGGACTCGATCCCAGGACCCTGGGATTGTGGCCTGAGCCGAAGGCAGACGCTTAACTGACTGAGCCACCCAGGCTCCCCTAACTGAAACATTTTAATCTCTGTGTTTACTAATGTTTGTCTGCTGGTTCTACCAGTTCCTGCAAAAGATATGTTAAATCCCCCCTATGATAAATACGGATTTGTTCACAACTCTTTCTAGTTTTTTTTTCAGTTTTTCCTTTATGTATTTTTTTTTATTTTTTTATTGTTAGGTTAATCACCCCACATTACATCATTAGTTCTTGATGTAGTGTTGCATGATTCATTGTTTGTGCATAACACCCAGTGTTTTTCCTTTATGTATTTTAAGGCTGTGTTATATTCTTTCTCACGATGTATTTTGTTTATCTAGCAGTCATTCATTCAGAGAATGCATGTTGTCTGATGAGACAGTCGGACCGCTTTTTGTTTATTTGCTTTTTAAAAGATTCATAGTCTTCTGTCTATTTGCTTCAGCCTCTTTGTCTATTTTTGTTTCAGATATAAAAGTACCACAATGCATTTATTCACTCACCTGTTGATGGACTTTAAGGCTGTTTCCTCTTTTTGGCTTTTTTGCATCAAGCTGCTATGAACATTCTTGTGCATGTTTTATGTGGACATATTCTTTAATTTCTCTTGGGTAAATATCCAAGAATAGGATGTGGCTATAGGTCATGTTTAACTTTATAAGAAATGGCCACAGTGTTCCCCAAAGGGATCATTTCATATTGATCAGTGTATCATGGTCATAGAAGAGAAACATTTTGATTTGCAACACCACCAACTCATGTTACAGTAAGGGAAATAGAGAACTGAAGTCGTTAGAACATACTTATCCCGTTCCTGATAGACAAACCCTGGGGCAGAGTACCCATAGGGCACTCAACTCAGCTTTGTAGTCATGAGCTCAGACCCTGGGAAGAACAGAGAAATCGGGCTGAATCCTAATCAACCTGCACTAGGCAGCACATCTTACTTGATGATGCTCAGAGGCTTGACGAGGTCCTGAAGACATCTCTTAAATGAAGAAGCTAAGCATCTAAATTAGTGGTCCAGCTGTAGACAAATCCTGAGGATTTATAACATCACACCTATCTGTAGCTACTTCCAGTTACTGAAGTTAACTGTTCAGGTTCTACCTTGGGAGACAGGAGAGAAGAACCTGTTCCATAATTAACTTTCACTTTTCAAAAACATGTCTTCCTTCCCCTCCCTCCCTCCCTCCCTTTTTTCCTTCCTTCCTTCCTTCCTTCCTTCGTAATCTCTACATGCAACGTGGGACTCACAACCCTGAGATCAGGGCATATGCCCCACTGACGGAGCCAGCCAGGCACCCCAGTTACCATTTCCTTTTGGCCTGTTGTCTGTCCTGTCGTTAAAAAAAAGTGCCTTTCCATTTTAATTGTCTGGTGTCCAAGAGGGTTTAAATAAGTTTGGATGTTATGAAACACACACGTTTTTAATTAATAGATTTTCTTTGGGGACGCCTGGGTGGCTCAGGCAGTTAAGCGTCTGCCTTCAGCTCAGGTCATGATCCCAGGGTCCCGGGATCGAGTTCCGCATTGGGCTCCCTGCTCAGCGGGAAGTCTGCTTCTCCCTCTCTCTGTTTGTCTGTCTCAAATAAATAAAATCTTAAAAATTTTTTTTTCTTCTTAAGAATAGTTTTTTATTTGCAGAAAAAAATGAGCAGGAAGTTTAGAGCGTTCCTCTGTCCACTGCTTTTCCTCCTTCTTCAGTTTCTGCTAAGAGTTACACCTTACAATAGCATGCTACATTTCTCACAGTTACTGAGCTAGCATGGATCCATTCTTATTCACTGAAGTTCAGGGTTGACATTGGCGTTCAGTCTTTGTCTTGTACCGTTGTCTGGGTTTTGAAAAATGCGTAATATCCTATATCTGCCATTGCGGAATGCAAATATTTTTAAATATCAGTTAACTAAGGACACCCGGAAGAAGCTATTAACCAAGTCAAGTCCAGAAATGATGCTGCAAGGAAAAAGACCTGGAGAGAAAATCCCATTAATCAGAAAATCCTATTTTTGTTTTTAGTGTCCAAGTAACTGTGTCAGATTCAGGGAGAAGTACTCTTGGTTACACACAGCGAAATTTCAGATATAAAATACGCTTATCTTTGAGAAAGTTACAGGAAGTAGAGGAATTTATGATCTAGGGACAGGGCTTACAGTGTTTGCAAAACTGATTTCATGGTGGAACAGGATTAGATTTGTCATGCCCTTAATTTGGGGAGAGTGAGCACCATTAACTTTGAAGGTTACCCACAACTGAACTATGGCTTGATCATTGAGCGCTGGAAGAAATTGAAAGAATTTTTATTTTTGCATTGGAGAAGAAGCAAGAGTGCTTCATGTTTAATCTGCATTTCTTTTTTCATATCTTATTAGGAGAATACATTACCAGTATTTCCATACACCTGTTTTTCTGCCAATACTAATATGGCTTCTGACTTTTAATATTTTCTGAAATTTGTATTATAGTCTGAGTTTTTATATTTTACAGTCTTATGCAATTCAAATATCTTTTGCATCCAAAAATTATTCTTCTGATTCCTGAATGTTGCTTTCCCTTTTATGGGGGAGAAAGATACATCTTTATCATAATGGTTCTCAAGTCACCTCTGTTCCCCACAGAGGGGCATCCAGCAATGTCTGGATGCTGTTTTGATGGTTCTAAGTGGGAAGGGGTTGTTCTTGGCATTTAGTGGGTAGAGACCAGAGATGCCACTGCGTGTTGTAATGGGGAGCACAGGCTGCACAACAGAGCATGCGGCCACCCCACACATCAACAGTGCTGGTGTTGAGAAACCCTGCTTTAAAGTTAGCTCCTTTGGACTATTCCCGTGCCCCACTTGACTGCTAAAAACAAGTATTTGTCAGGTTGTGAAATCTATAGCAATGGCTCTCCCACCTACTATTCTGAAGAGATGGGTTAAGATGTTAAAGAGAAATAGTAGGATTAATTCATGAAGAGCGCAGTCATACACAAAGCCAACATGTGCCAACAGGAAAGAAGCAGCAGCCAGTATGGTCAGCAGGATAATTCAGCAACGCCTGTCACTGGGTAAAGAATATGTGTCTTAGAAAATGAAAGAAGGATTATGGCTTGGAAAAAATAAATTAGGTCATGTTGCAGTTGTCCTTAAAACCCTTCAGAAGTCCACTTTCATTAACTTCCCATTTTCCATGCCCAAATCGCAATGAGTTTCCTCTTATCATTCTGAGAGAACATTTATTTTTGTTTTGTTTTGTTTTGTTTTGCCATGATCAGAATTTGAGATTCTATTTGTACTTTTAAGTCTTGGATACCTCCCCTCTCCAGTCAGCTTGCTGAGGTCCCAGATGGTGTTTCTTTCACTAACTAGTGTGAACATGGCACACAGCCAGTTCATCCTCACTGTTGTCCGTTGACCATGGGGGTCATTGGCAGTGGTCCTTACAGGGTGGGGAGATTTTGAGTTTTCTCAACGAGAAGTCAGCTGTAGGAGCAAATGGATATAGGGGGACCTCAGGAATATGCCTGCTTTGGAAGATGGGCAGAATTAGGGTCAACGTCATGGTAGAGGTCCTGTTACTATAATATCTTGACTGCTAGGTAAAGGAATTTAGACCATCTGGGGTGGGTAGTAGGGACAGAGCCTTAGGCAGGAGTCATACACAATAGAAGCTCTGTTTGTGAGATGTGAAGTAATCTTCCATAGAGATTTTATTATGGAGATAAACACCCAATATGTGCACTCATTGCACATCCCACTGTCACGTGTGTTACACCTGTCCTTCAAAAATTTCTTCTCTTGCATGCCTTCTAGTAGATGCATCTTGGGTTTCAAGAATGTGAAGAATAACCTGCACCCCCAAGCAGCTTCTTTCTGGCTTATTCTGTAGCTGGGATATTCTCATAACAGATCATTTTCTTTGGATCACCATGTGTTTGGGCTCTGAAGAGCCTCTCCCTAAAACATGGACAGTCTTGACACCGGATTCATTCATAGTCCTTTGGATACCTTGGCTAGACACTGCACACATTATGATACTTTATCAGTTTAGCTATATCTTATTTCAGAACATTTTTGCCTCCTCCCTTTTTTTTTTTTTTTAGGTTTTGAATGAAGATCCTGTATTTCTCTTTTTCTGGAAAACAGGGAGTTGAAAGGTAACGACATGGGAGGTGGCGTGTGGGAAGACAGATTTTGTCCTAGATTTTGGTTACATTTTTCAGCCCGTCCTGTCATTCATTGTCACTACACTGTTTAGAACCTCAGGTGGGATGCATGTTTCCCACTCCTCACTCAGCATCTACCAACTCTATGTTCTCCTTATTTCTTTGCATTTACTTTTTGATTCTTGAGTCCCACTTCTTAAGTATTGACTCTAGACACTCCTCCTATTCACCTTTCTTTTTTGTTCATCTAACTTCTAAATCCCTCATACCTGTTGGTACTGTCCTCATCTTAAAATCATATGATCATTTTGTCATTATTTTCCAATGTAAACACATCATTCTTTTCAGATTTTTTAGCCAGTCTTTAATTTTCCACATCCACCTCTGCAGATGCCCACAAGAAAACTCTCCCATCAGCACCAGTTACTTGTTTGTATCTCTGTGATTCCTTTACAGTCCTGGTCTTGTGGAAAGCGTCCAGTGATGGACCGCAGCCTGTGTTGCAAGCTTCCAGTTGATTTATCTTCCAGGACCCTGAGCTGGAGTCATGAATGTGTGTAAGCTGGACTGTCTCAGAGGGCCTCCTGCCTTGTACAAGTTCCTCTGTCACTGTCTTGAAATTCTTAATGATTTTGGAGAAGGGTCCCCTACATTTATCTATTTCATGGCCTCATTGATGCTGTGGAGAGCTCAGCCTTCAGTCTGCTGACTTCACCGACAGTCCAAACAATAATGGCATTGCATCTGACTTGTATGCTCTCTGTTCTCTTTTAATACATCTCCAAAAATTTCTCTCAATTCCCTATTTCTTCTACCACGAAACAGATTCCTCCCACAGTTGGCGTTCATCATTTCAACTGTACAGTTTATAGATGGTTAACTAAGCTGCAGTTAATTCACAGTATAAATAAGAAAGGGTATTTTTAAAATAGATTTGGGTATGATGTGCCTATCAATAGTTAGTGACTTTTGATATCATATCAATATATATATTTAAAAATCCTGAATCTTTTATGTAACTTTTATAGCTAGACAAATCTGCTCTTTCCTTAGAACTTCTTCTTCCATGAACTCATTCCTTATTTTATGCTTAAATACTTTGGTATATAAAAGTAATTCGCTCTTGCCCCTAATGTTTCAATTTTGATGAAGAACATCACTCCCCTCACCCCCCACCCCAATTGTCCAAGTCAGAACCCCACAGTCACCCTGACTCATGCCTGTGTTCCCTTCTCAGCCACCACAGTAGATAGAATCCACTATAAATATCTCTTTAATCTCCCCGTTTTTGTCTATCACCATTGCTAGTGTCTTAGTTGGAGTTCATCAGTTACAACAAGTTTTCTCTCTTGACTTTCTCTGTAGCTGTCTTGGGCTGACACTCTGTGCTGGAGCCAGAGGATCTTTATAAAACCTCAACCTTGTCATGTGCCTGTTTAAAATCCAGTAGGAGTCATTCCTGATTTCCTACGCTAGTTCTTCCTCGTCTTCAAAGACGACCCCCTAGTTGTTAGGGGAGCAATAGCTCTTACTCTCTCCTGGGCTGATTTCTTGCCTCTCATGTGTCTCCATGCTATCTTGAGTTTACATTTCCTGCTACATACTTGAACCTTATATTGTAATTCTGTTCGTGGGGCTGTTGTATGTACGAGGCCACGTGATTCAGTCTTGCAAAAACAATCTCTTGTTCAACCCTGAATCTTCATAAGTGTTGCATGCTACTCAGCTGGAGAGGGTGGGAGAGTGAATACATGTTTATGAGAACACGTCTTGGTCTCTCTTGAATGTCTTTGTAGCCTGCTACCATAATCACCCTCAATTCATTTCATTCAGGCCTCACTTCTTTCTATTTGAAAACCAATAAAAAACCCTCTTTGTCTACATAAACATTGACAGAGAGTGTAAGGATTAAGAACCTTCCTTCCACCAAAAATGCAAGAGAATCATCTACTCTACTTTAAAAATACCAATAGAGATTTCCCTACTGTGGTAGGTCCTTTAGAAAATACTATTCTTTACCGATTAATGTACTTCCCCAGACTGAAGACAATCAAGAAGCTGTCACATTAATAATAAGTGATATATTTTCATTATTTACATCTAAATCCTTGAGTTTCAAATTAACAACACTTGAAGGAGACCTGTTCACACAAATGAAATTTGAATTGTAGATAGAGTGACACTTTGGAAGGGTTAGGTCACGTTACAGCTTTTCAACACCACCAAGATTTAATTTATGTAGTGTCATTGCAAAGAGAGAACTCTAATGGCTTTTTAATTATTCTCAACTTCAAAGAATAAATGGGAGGGAGACCAGTTCCCAGACAAAGGAAGGAAATATTGGAAGCTGAGTAGAGATAATTATGCAGCAATGCCCTAGTAAAAGTATCATAGGACAAGGGAGTGGAAAACACTTTTCTGCACATGAACCTGGAGAGTAAAACAAAGGCACATCCTTTGTTCACTTCCCTACTGTCATGCCTCGCTCTCAAAGGCGGGTGATCACGGCGAGTCATGGAAAATTTGTGGAAGGCTCTGGTTACTTTTTTAGGGAAGCGTGTTGGGCTGTGGATTACAAACAAATAGCAGAAGCCATTTGTCATGTTCGTTTATAGAAGTCAGAGATAGAGTGATTTGATACAATAGCTTCAGAAAAATCCACAGTAAACATTGTCCAAAATAAAACGTTGTAAACACTGTGTGATAAGAGAAAAACGTTTTAAGCTTCTGTCTCTTTGGGCCCATTGTGGGAAGAGAATTTTGGCCATACATGGTTACATAGGAACCGATGGCCTTTCGCTCTGAAAGTGGATGTTGAGTAAAAAATGAGTTTCAAGGGTAGGTGAACTTGATACAGGATTATTTTTAGTTATAAAATTTAAAACTTGTATGAGAGCTCATTCCCTTAGAGAACATGGAACTTATATGTTCACACAGCAAATACGTGTTCTTTCCTAATCATAATATTTACCATTTATTGAATCTCTGTAGTGTGCCAGGGACTAGAGATTTACTCCCAAGGGGGCTCCTCAGAGGGGCCTTTAGATGGAGAGATCCAGTTTTGTTCCAGTGAAAATAAGGATGAAAAGAATGGATGGAGGGACAGAGAGACAGATTAGAGAAGCAATAAAACCTAAGGAAAACAAAGATGTTGGTGCCATTCTGATGAACACAGGGCATGGAGACGATAAGTAGCCTCTCCTCCAGCAGTCCTCATGTCCCAGTAAAAATTTTATAAGGAGGATCTTGGGAAAATTCAGGCATGTGTGTGTTTTCGTTAAATAAAATGACATAAACCAAGACATAAAATGTTAGCCTAATAGAAAAGAAAACTAGTTGCACCAGCCACAGTGTGATAAAGTTCATTGTTTTGGTGAAGTCTTTCTTATGGCTCCTGCGTTGCTACTCAAGTGTAAAAATTCTCTTCAACACTAGCTCAGAATGAAGTTACACGTACGTTTGTAGAGCCTTCCTGAACTATCTGAAAATATCGATTTTGTGACGAGAAGCATTAAGAGTTACTCCCTGCAAACTTCAACTTCCTATCAGTGGTGTGGGGGAAGGTTGACAGTTTCTCAGGTTTTAGAACTTTGAGTTGCAGGCTCAAGGGAACTGTGAACGATGCATATGAAAATAAATGTCTCTAGATAAGGGGCAAACGGTAACAAATTTGGTTAGAAGGTTCTTCTCCCAACATGCGGTATTGAGCCCTCTTCCAACACTTAAGAGATGGGTTTAGTTTTGTGTGTTCATACTTTCTGTCCCAATTTGTGAGCAGCAATTGCTTCTAGTTTAAAAGTTTAATGTCAAAAGTTTGATAGCCCATTTGTAAGCCATTGAGCAGGACTCCTTGACTTCAAATGTAGTTAAGGAAACTGCCCAAACTGGAAAATGTCCACATCAGTGTGGTCGTCAAGTTACGCACAGAAGCCACCTCGAAAACCAAAGTTCAGAGATGCTGTGTACAGAGATGCCACGTACAGATGCTGCATTCAGAGCTTCCTAACATGTCCCATGGTGAGAACATGGAAACCATGTGTGGGATAAGGTTGGAAATATGTGTTATACGGTGTTTCTTGACTCCATGTGCCTTTGATCCTTTCCTTTTGGACACTATTACATTCCCTCTTCTCTTGCCTTTTTTTTTTTTTTTTTTTTTTGGCAATTCCTCCTACCTGCTTTCCAAGCAACACACACCTGCCATATTAAGGCGGTGAGTGATGCAGACTTGGGGAAGACATCAGGAAGGCTACCATTTAGTGAAAGAAGCAGACACGCACAAAAGTTACCAACCCCGCTATTGTTGGGCAGATGCCAAGAAAAGCCACAAAAAGAGGTGAAAAGGCAAGAAGCCTTAGCAACCTTGAGTATAAAACTCTTTCAGTAGGCCATGAAGTAAATCATCTCTAAACCCAATGAGAACAAAATAAGACCCTTCCATATTGCAACTCACCAGAGCCAGATCTCTTCCCACACCTTTGTAGATTGCATATCATCATAGCCGCTGCACGATCCAAAAATGGGCCAATGGCATCGGTTTGTAGAATGCAAGAAATAGTGAATGTGATACATTTGTGGGCCATCTGAATTGTGGGAGAATCTCTCAAGGATCCAAGAGGACGTTTCCCTCTTGCAACAAAACTTGAAAATTGGTAATACACATCATTTGTTCCCTACCGAACTTCTGTCACTGAAAGTTCAGAATTTGAATTTTCCATAATTTTCCCCCAAGAATTTCAAGATATTAAAGAATGAATGCAGCAAAAGGGAAATATTGCATCTTCCCCTCATTCCCTCTCCCTATCACCACTGCCATTTTGGTTCTCTAGACTTAAAACCACATCAGTATGTGCAATGCCTCAGATAATTAGGACTTTGGAGTATATGGCTTTCTTCTGCACAACCACACGTGTTCCCACTACTGAGGCTTTTTTTTTTTCCAGATTCCCTCTGCCCATCATTTATTCAAAATCTAGCTACACTTGAAGGCACAAAGCCCTTCATTTCTTGGCCATTCTTGTCTACTGTGATTTCTCTCATGTGTGCTAAAGGAGTACTTGCTCTTTTCATGAGTGTGTTTGGCAATTATACTGTAAGGTCTTAAGATGGCTCTGTGTCTTCCTTATTTTTTATTCTCATAGTGCTCAATAAAATGTATAATGTTGACTGAATTGCAATAGTTCCCAACCATGTGGAACATAGCTACTTGGAAGGCCTAGAATAACAATGAAATCTGCCCACTTGTTTATTCATTTTTGTCCTTTTATAGTTGCTTTCTGTATTTGAAAAGTATATGATAATTATTTTAACAATAGGATTGCACATCTTACATTGAAAGTGACATTTAGTTATTAGTTGTAAGAATGTGTGTCACTGGGGGGCCTGGGTGGCTCAGTCAGTTAAGTGTCCTACTCTTCATCTCCGCTCAGGTCTTGATCTCGGGGTCATGAGTTCAAGCCCTGCGTTGGGCTTTATGCCTACTACATTCACTTAAAAAAAAAAAGAAAAAGAAAGAAAGAAAGTGCATCGTTTGAGGAATTTAAGATTTGAAATCATTCTGATTTCTAAAAGTAGAAAAAAATGTGAATCATCTAAAAATCCTGATCACCTAAAGGACACTGCCAGAAAACAATCTATATCATAATTTTAGATATTTGCAATTAAATCCCATTTTTTATTTTTTTATTTTATTTTTATTTTTTTAAAGATTTTATTTATTTATTTGAGAGAGAGAATGAGAGATAGAAAGCATGAGAGGGAAGAGGGTCAGAGGGAGAAGCAGACTCCCCGCCGAGCAGGGAGCCCGATGCGGGACTTGATCCCGGGACTCCAGGATCATGACCTGAGCCGAAGGCAGTCGCTTAACCAACTGAGCCACCCAGGCGCCTCTAAATCCCATTTTTTAAATGTACAAGGAACATGGTGCCTGTTGAGTGATATACTATTTATCACCATAAACAACTTAAGTCTAAGATTCATGTTCTCCTACAGATGTAACAGACTGGAAGATATATTACCAAGATTAAAATTCATTCTCTTCCTTGCGTTACAAAAATGAAGAAGAAATCAAACTCCATTGTGCCTTGAACATTTAATAACAAATAGCAATAATAGATACTTATTTTAACCAGGCAGTAATCCATCTGTGAGCATGAGTATGAACACTGATAACAGTATGAATTATGGACACAAAAGAAAACAAGACCACATAGAGATACATCATTTGGCATGATTTATGTATACTTGCCATTCCTATAAGGTAGACAGATATTCAGACCTCACAAAGCATATCTAGGGGAAGAGCATGCGTGAGCAAATCTCCAGACATGCGTGATTATCCAGCAAGATTAAGTGTGCTATCAGTGGTGTTCAAAGAACCTTCAGGAAGGATCATCTTTAGGTGGTGTTTGTGATGGACAGTAAGTCAGTGTGGGAGAATTCAGGATAAGATTGACTGAAAGGATCAGGGATGGCAAGGACGCTCATATCTCAAGGACGTAAGAGATACGATGTCAAAACCCAGAAAGAGAGATAAGGAATCTACATGGTTCATTAGTTATATTTTTGGCCTGAAAAAATTTCTTCTGACATTCTGAAAGTGAGGGAGGAAATTCCCAGACCTCCGACATAAGGCCTCTTTCTATAGCTCTGGCTTAATATCAGCTGGGGATTATGTTGGATTTGGATTCAGTCCATCAGGGATGGGCATGAGACTCTTCATTTCTAAGAAGCTCCAAGGTGGTGTTAATGGTGGTGGTCTGCAGAGCATGAGAACTTTGTCATATAAGAGATATCAATACACTCCCACTTGGGATGGTTGAGCAGAGCCAGGAGTGGCTAGAGTTCTCAGCCGCCATGTTTATTGATACCAGTACGGCATAAAGATATGCTAATTTTCTATATTTGCTGGGACAAGAAAAGGGTTGGCATGCATGCTGTCACACCATGTTATGGGTGTGATATTGAGAAATTTACAAGTAGAGGGAGAAACCAGAAGGGGCAAAAGTGGTGAATAGTGGTGCCACTACAGGTATTTAGAAAATCAGAGGACAGATAACTTTAAAAGAGAAGGCATTTGGGACATGTTGAGCTTGAGGAACACTGTAGGTGCTCATATGGAGGTGTTCAGTGGCTGTGCTAGGCAGAATTCTGGCCCCATCACCTCCAACCCCTGGCCTAACTCCCATAGCGATGTGACATGGCAAAAGTACTCTAGTGATATAGTTAAGGTTACTCATCAGCTGACCTTATTTGGGGAAATAATGCTGGTTTATCAGGGTGGGCGTGGAATCACATGAACCGTTAAAAGCAGGGAATTTTGCTGACTAGGAGAGGAACAGATGTGGCAGAAGGGGGAGTCCTGGGGAGCTGAAGCCTGAGAAGGAGGACATCATGTGCTGTTGCTGGTGTAAAGATGGAGGTGACAGTGTGTTAAAGAATTCAGGCAGCTTTGGGGCACCTGGGTGGCTCAGTTGGTTAAGTGTCTGCCTTTGGCTCACTCAGGTCATGAACCTAGGGTCTGGGATTGAGCCCCACATCTGGCTCCTTGCTCGGTGGGGAGTCTGCTTCTCCCTCTGCCCCTCTCCCTGCTCATGCTCGCCCTTGCTCTCGCTCTCAAATAAATAAATAAAACCTTTAAAAAAAAAAAAAGGAATTCAAGGAGCTTCTAGAAACTGCGAACAACCCTGGTGGAGAGCCAGTGAAGAAGGTGAGACCTCAGTGCTAGAATCCCATGGAACTGGATTCCGCCAACCATCAGAATGAGCCTAGAAGTGATTCTTTCTCAGAGTCTCTAGGTGAGAGTTCATAGCGGTCCACATGTTATTTCTGGCCTGTGAGACCATGAGCTGAAGAACCAGCTGAGCCCAGTCGGACTTCTGAATGACACAGCTATGAGAGAGTAACTCAGTGCTGTCTTCAGCTGCTGATTTGGGGCCAGTTTGTTACAGCAGCAATAGAATACTCATACACCAGAGGTACATGATTCGTGATAAAGGGGGAGTGATCTGCGTGGCTTAATAAAATATTGCTGAGACAGAAGGTCACGTGTAGGATATTAAGGATGGAGGGGCTGTGAAAATGGCCGTGCGTTGTGAGTGTCAGGGTCAGGGATGACCTGTTCTGTTAGAGTGGTGTAAGAAACCAGATAAAGAGTGAAAAGCACGTCTGAGGGAACGAGGTTAAGAGATCGTTCTAATGAGCATTACAGCAGCTTCTGTCTGGACTTAGACAGCAGGGAAAGACTCTGACAAGGTGGGCACTGAAGATGGATGAGAGAGTGGTGTCACCCTGGTGGGGAGAGGAGCTCTGGAGGAGAGGGAGGGAGCCTGGCCTTTCTGCTGTCAGGCGGTCTGGGTTCCTTTGCTCTGGGTGAGTCCATCATCCAGAGCCTTGCCTGCCACCACGTTTGAGGACTGGTTTCATGTTCATCCTTTTAGTCTTGAAGAAGTGACCTTAAGCAATGAAGTTCCATGATTCCTTTGCTCGGGAGCCTGAGGACCCCGGGAGTCTCGGTCCCTCTCCTTCAGATTTCTGTCTCGTTGGCCATCATTCTGGTTTCTGTGTCCAGTTGCCAGACAACCTGGAGTAGCTCCTTCCCACCCATGCGCTCTCCAAATACACTGATTGTACTCACTGTTGCCTGTATGTGGATGCAAAGATGGGTGGCTTTGTCTTTAGGTTCAATTTTCTTCTCAAAAATTCCCTTCTTGGCAAGGCTTTCCTGAAGTATATAATATGGCAGTATATAATGGCAATCTGTACCAAGTGCCAATTCCAAATTCCAGCTTGGCACTCATTCCGTTCCTCTCATTACACATATATCTATATTTGTCTGTTTCCTTGGGCAGATGATTAAAGAAATGAATACACGAGGGCAGGACTTTGTTTTGTATTCCCAATGGCTAGAACCATGGTTAGCACTTGCCAGCCCTTCACACCTATTTATTGTATGATGAATGAATATATACTGTATATGAAATAAGTAAAAATAAACATTTAAGTCTACCATGCGGCGCTTGTGAAGATTAGTCTACAAGCTCAGGAAGGCAGAGGCTAGAAGGTCTAATAAGACCGTTATCCCCATTTCCATCTGTCCATGGTCATTCCAGAATATGGACAATTAAAGTGTATATAGTAGCTTACTTTTTCCTTGAACATATTTTTTTATTGTTTCCCTCTAATATCTGCAGAGCCACCTACTTGGTACTCACAGCCACATGCCATTACATACGTGGAAAACCTGCCTAATGAGGCTGTGAATTCATGCATTTTTGGACATTTGTGTTGCACACTGTAAACTTGTAATTCATCACCCCAGAACACCGCCTGGGACACTTGGCATCAGAAGGCACAGCGGAAGATGCTGGCCTTTTGGACTAAAGGATTATAAGTACCTGCAGGATTAATGTAGGTGATCTAACTGGCATTGTCTGCTCACATTCTCACAATCCATGCAAAATGGCTGTGTCTGAATGTGAACATTTTCATCTCAAAATACTAACATTTAGAGTATAGTAAAACCAAACCTTGCTTAACATCCCTCACTAGTTAAAAAAAAAAAAAATCCTTTGCTAGTTTTTTTCTTTCTTTTTTTTTTTTTTGTAACAGTGCTAAGATTAATGGTGTCAGAAAAGGAATATTGCTCTTATAATTTGAAAATTTCTGGAAACATTTGGTGCTGTCCTTTTGAAAGAGGATTATATGACATTGAGCAAAGATGGTCAAGACAATTTATTCTTTGGAAACGGATCCTGTAATCTGTGTCCAGTGGGGCTCCATTTTCCCCTGGAGGGGTCTTGTCTGTGCGTGTTTCCCGTAAGAACAATTTTCAGCCACCCTAATAGCCAGTCGGCACATAACTGGGCAGGACAAACATCCTGCTGGGGTGGGGTTTTCCATGTGAAACAAAGTAGACTGCATGAACTTTCCAGGTCAGTCGTGAAGTGAAAATACAGGGAAAGGAGAGGGGACCAAAACTGGAGAGGGGCAACTGTAGGAGAATAAGATATCAGCATGCTTCTAGAGTTTTTTCCTCTCTCCTCTCACTTTCCTGTGGTCGTACAATTTGCTTTTCATAAGGTAAATATGAGTAAATCCCCAGTGCCTTGAAGAGACTGGAAGTGGGCATGATTAGTCTCAACTTCTCCCGGCGTCTCCCTTATAAAGTTGCTATTGTCACACCAGAGCCTGATGTACCCCCTGCCTGCCCCAAATGCAGACATGACCAGAGTCAGCTACTTAATAAAATCTATTTCAGACACATTGACACCATTCTATGTAGAAGGGTCTGAAATAGGCGATATTCAGTCATGGCAATTTTGTATGTTCATAATATAGCTCTGCAAGCGCACCGAAGTAATTCAGGGAAATGCTTGGATGTTCTTTCAGAAAGTGGCCTGGAGAACTTCCGGGGACTTGGGATTTGCTTCACGCCATGGTTTAAGCATGCTCAATCTCCTTGCCCTTGTGGTATGCCTTGTACACTTCTCCTGCATCTGGTCCTCCTCTACTTCTGGAAACATAGAGGAACGTCCATGTGCTGCAGACTCTACATGGTGAGGCATCACTACAGTGATGTGTGTCACTTTTGGGTTGAGGTAACCTTGCTTTGACTTGCTTCTCCAGCAGTCTGTTCCCCGGTGCTAGAAAGCCTGACAGCTCGTATTGACATGCTGGCATCATAAGATGGCGAAGCCTCCACTGGCCGGTCTGTGAGTGACAAGGATGAGCAGAATCTCTCTGCTCGGGCGCCTGGGTGGCTCAGTTGGTTAAGCGACTGCCTTCGGCTCAGGTCATGATCCTGGAGTCCCGGGATCGAGTCCCACATCGGGCTCCCTGCTCAGGGGGGAGTCTGCTTCTCCCTCTGACCCTCTTCCCTCTCGTGCTCTCTATCTCTCATTCTCTCTCTCTCTCTCTCAAATAAATAAATAAAATATTAAAAAAAAGAAAAGAAAAAGAATCTCTCTGCTCATCACACTGGGGTTGAAGAGTAGGCAAGAAATACAGCTTTGTGTTCTATACCGGAGAGATTTTAGAGTGGTTAGGTATGGTCCTAGGACCTGGCTTATTCTCACTGAAAGTCTCCAGGGGGGTAAATAATGATGGCCGGCAGTAGTCAGTTGTGTTTGCTGTTGATGATAAATTTTTAGTCAGCATTTATATAACATTCAGAGGGTATAAATAGCCACTTCAAAAGCTCTGGCTGGTCCCAGAGATTACAACCCACTAGAAATCCTATCTGGAAACATCTTTTTCCTGGGAGGTTATCAAAACTCCTGACATTATGAGTTCTGAAGTGGCTGGACCCCTGCCAGCATACTATATGGCTCTGACAAACTTCATTAAGTCAGAAATCCTGAGAGGGTAGCGTGTAGATCTTCAGAGAGGCACACAGTTCCTAGTTTTGCCTGAGCGGTAGAGAACTGTAGTAAAAACATCTTGAGCATTCACAAACACTCTTAATATCACTAGCAATTAATAATAAATGGCACTCAGAACTGAGTATCCAGAGTCAATATACAGAAATGTCATCCTTTTGGAGTGGAGCTATTTCGACATGTTAAATCGCAATAATATTAAACTCAGCTGTCATTTCGGCGTTATGTGGTTTGAGGACTCAAGTAAAATTAGGATCATGGCCATGGGGAAAAATTAAAAGGTAGGCTTGACAGAAAGAGGGAAGAGTTGATCTTAGTAGAAAATATGAATTTATGCAGAGCATATCCTCCAAATCTTCTTTTATCCCTACGGGGAGAGAGAAACTCAACCATTATATTTATAGATACAATTATAAATGCAGTCTAATCTCTTTTCAATTATAAGAAACTTGGCAGACAAAATCTGACAACACACACAATAGAAACACGCCCAAGCTGCATAGTTTGGGGCGGACAAAACCCTTTTCCACAAAACGTCCAGAGATGAACAAAGTTAAGCATTGCCACGATTTTTTGCTGCTACGTGGAAGCAGGCTGGAGATTTCACAATCCACTGATGCTTAAGTTCTTGTTTGGTGATAATAAAGTCTACTGACAACATTTGTTTTACAGTACAATGTTGTACCGATCTAATATAGAATTAAAATGATAGTAATTAAAAGAGAACACGAGACAAAGAGGGCATACAGTGAGTCAGAATTATTCAGTGTGGACAATGAACCTGGCTTTCTTGTTCAAGAAATCTGATTTTGCATAAAGAGAATTCGTCGCTTCTTTGAACATAAATAATGGTTGGAAATGCTTGAGTTATTTGTGTCAAATTTAGAAGAAAAAAAAAGGTTAGCTGATTCAAAACTTTCATTGATGAAAATGAAGTGACTGCATAGCATAGGAGAGGGCAGTAAGTTTACGATACCTTACAGGAGGTCGAGATTATGATGCCTACAGATTTCCTCTTTTCTATCACCCCCCTTCATTGTGTTCCCCATCATCGGTGCCCTGTACAGCCCAGGGGTCTCCAAACGCTGCATTTCCATGTCCCGCAGTCTTGCTTCTTCTCCGCTCTCTTGCCTTTCCTAGGTCCCCTCCTGCTGCTGCTTCAATTAGGGTGATTTTCGGGCGAGATTAGAAATTACTGCTCTAACGAATGGTCTGCTGACTCCACGATGTTAAGGCTTCTCCCTGATGGAACTGGCTAGTCTTCAGAGTTCTGAGGTCCAACACGGTCTGTGGCTGGTGACCAGGAACTGGGACCCGCCTGGAACTCTGGAGAGAAATGTCCTACCTGTGTCCCCGTTGCTGGGAAGTGGATCTTGCGGGGAGGTGGTGAAATGATCGTGGAAGGTCTTCTCCTTGATGGTACTTAGAAGAATGTCTCTGTTGACTTAGGTTCTGCTCTGTGTAACCCTGAAGGTAGAGAGATGAACAAGGAGGTGAGAAATTAGAGGAAAACAAGGGATAGTACAGGGATACGAAGGCTGTGACCAAGAATAAAAGCCATATTCGTTAGCACGTTGCTTTACATTCCAGTGCATGCAGGTGGGGGCACCTGTGCCGAGTCAGGAAAGGGCCCTGGCACCTTGCACCAGGTAGGCAGGCTCCCTAGAAATAGATGCACCAGCGGTGTCCTGAAGTCATCTTGTGCGTCACCCATGGAGTCTCGCCTGTGCCTAGATAGCATTGTCAAGGGCTTTATTTAGCCAGTCTGGGCAGAACGTAGGACTCATTTCAACACTATTTCCAATGGCCTACCTCCTCCATCTTGCCCAGTTTGCTCAAAATACCACTGCCTTACACAACAACATTTTTCTTTGTGCATTTAATGAGACAGTCTCTCTTTTCAGCGTCCAGTCAGCCAGTCTTCATTTAGCCTTAATAAAGAAAGAAAATCAGTATGATGTGAGAGACATGGAGGACAAGAGTATTTTGCTAGCCGTGGCTAGGTTTGAGGTCTGAAGTGACGTCAGCCGTTCCTGGTTTGAACAGCTGGGCAGAGCTGTCTCCTGAAGTAGCAAGGTTTGAGGGTAGAAGAGCTTCCTGTGCTGGTTACAGTCCTTGCCCACAGTCCAAACCCTAACCCTGGAAACTCTGTTTCAACGCACAGCAGTCCTCGCTAAAGGGCCCAGGGTGTCCATATATGTGGAATGAGGCCAGTTTGGCTCCACCCCGCAGGAACCAGCTCAGAGTCCTGGCCTTGTTCCTGCTGGGCAAACAAAGCCAGCCCGGTGACGTGGGAATCTAACATTCACGTATATCATTATGCAGATCCGCCTACTGTCGACTAACTACTGATTGTTGCAGTTTGGAGTTTGCATTTGAATACTGGAGAGTGAACCCTCTCTCTTTACCTCTGTTCCTGGGCTTTCTCCTAAACCATTTTCAAGCTAATTGCTTTGCTTGTTCTAGAATCTGACATCAGAGAATAACTCAAGTACAAATAACTTAAACATGCACTACAACATAATTGAAACCATCTCAGGTCTTTTGCTAAAGCTGTTATGAAGAATTCCGTTTTAGTCTATTTTTATTTATTGCTCAGACTAGCTCTTCTCTTGAAGTGCCTCCCTGTGCCCTCAACAGGAGGGGGGCTCCATTTGCAAGAGCAAAGAGTTGAGATGCCTGGGGTGTAGGTGAGAGTGGGAAATGGAAGCTCCATTTTAGAGGCAGTTTCATTACTGCCTAGAGTTGCTCGGAAGCGGTCAGAAATGAGGGTTGGCGACAGGACCGGTGACTAGGCCCTTCCTGTGTGTTATGGCTGAATAGTGTGCCCCCCAAAATCCATGCATTGAACCTCTAGCCCCTAGAATTTGCAGACCTCAGAATTTGCAGACAAGGGTCTTTACAGAGGTAATTAATATAAAATGAGGTCCTATGGGTAGTGTCCTCATGAGAAGAGGATATTTGCATGTAGATGTTCACACCAGCGATGAGAAAAAAAACGTGTCCGAAAATGAAACTCTGTTGGTTAAGATCCTTAGTGTGTGTGGTACTTAGTTATGGCAGCCAGAGCAGACAAATGCATTCTGAAAGGACACTGTGTGTGTGTGTGTGTGTGTGTGTGTGTGTGTGTGTGTGTGTGTGTGTGTGCATACACATGTGTTTGGGTGTAGCTGTCTTTCAAAGATAAATCCAGAAGTTGTCTGGGGGGCTCAGTCTGTGAAGCATCTGCCCTCGGCTCAGGTCATGATCCCGGAGTCCTGGGATCAAGTCCCGCATCGGGCTCCCGGCTCCGCGGGGAGCCTGTTTCTCCCTCACCTCACTTGTGCTCTCTCTCTCTCTCCCCCTCTCTCAAATAAGTAAATAAAATCTTTAGGAAAGAAAAAAACAAAGATCAATCCAGAGACCTAACTCACTCCCACCCCCTAAAGCAATGAGGATATACACCTTGAGGTGATCACAGGATGATAATGTCTGGCCTTATGATAGGCAGAATAATAGCCTCCCAGAGATTTCCATGCCCCGATCCCCAGAAACAGTGAAGGTGATATGTTCATGGCAAAAAGCGACTTTGCAGATCCAATTAAAGTCATGGATCTTGAAAGAGGGAGATGATCCTGGATTATGGGAATGGGCCCCGTTTGATCACTTGACCTGTTTAAAGTCACAGAGGGAGGCGGGGGAGTCCATCAGACACAGCAGAAGCAAAGGAAGCAGTGCAGCCGGATGAGAAGGATTGCGTGCATCCTTGGTGGGTCTGAGATGTAGCTGATGTCGTGCAGGGACCGTAGAGGCCCGTTCAGGAGCAAAGGACAGACCAAGGCTGGTGGCCGGAAAGACAGCAGGGCCCTCTGCCCTACAACTTCAAGGGACCAGACTCTTCCAAGCACCTGCACGCACTTGAAAATGGATTCTTCCCAGGGCCTGCAGATAACAACCCAGCCTGGGTGACACCTTAACTTCACCCTTGGGAGGAGACCCTCAACAGAGAACTTTAAGGAGCCAGCCACACTCCAGAAATGCAGAACAGTGAGCTAATAAATGGGTATTTTTCGAAGCTGCTCCATCTCTACTGATTTGTTAGAAGCTGCTCGATCTCTGCTGATTTGTTACAGTAGCAACAGAAAACTAATACAGGTGTATCGCGCCATAATTTTGGCGTACTGCCTATTGACCTCAGGGGATTTTGCCCCTCGTGACACAAAATATGGTCTGCAGACCAGCGGCTTAAGTATCACCTGGGAGTTTGTTAGAAATACAGAACTCTGGGCCACATGCAGACGAGCTGATTCCAAAATCTGTGTTTGGACAAGACGCCCAGGTCATTTCTTGCGCATCTGCAAATGCTACCTGTCTCCATTCAGAGATCCAAGGACAAGGAGGAACTTCTTTCTTATTTAGCAACATGAGGAGAGGTTTCCAAAAATTACTTAGATAAGATAAATCTCTTAGTGACACCTCCAAGGAAACAGTAGTCTATGGGACATTTCTTTATCTTCATCTGTTTGAAGCCTTCTAAATACATGTAATTCTCATGGTCTGTTTCATTGCTGGCAAATCTTGTGTTAAGGCGATGTTGACAGGAACATTCCTGGGAGCCGAATGGACTTCAGCCTGGATCTTTGCATTTTCAGTTCCGGAGTTGGTTTTCTGTGTGAACACTAATCCGGGCGGGACAGGGCAACATCTGCTACGGAGGACTTACGCCAGGATCAGACGTTGGAGAGTATTAGACGTTTATAAAACCACCTTCATATCCTCCCTTTCATCACGAACACCTTGGGGCTTCCTGAAGTGTCTCTCCGTCTGCCTCCTGCCGGCTACTGGTGTGGATTATCCTCTGAACCCAGCCACTCCTTCACTCACTTTGTCAACTCCTTAAACCCAGGGTGATCATTTCTCTTTGACAGCTGGTCTGGGGACGCAGGGCATGTTAATAATCAATCTGTCTTCCCTCTAATCTGGGTTATCTTGTCTTTACAAGACTCTCCATCAAGCTCTGCCTCCCAGATCCTTGATCTCAGCCATGGCCTGAGTTGTAGTTTTCTCTGCTAACTACTTCACTCACCAAGCACTTTCCCTGTGCACTGGTCTTTCAAGCATCCTGATTGTCAAAGATGAAGCTAACAGGCTGCTTTGATCCAGCTTTTCAAGAGATAACATATCCCCAATTAAACTTTCCCAGAGGCAAAACCAGATGGATATCAGAATAAAAACAAACTGAATGTAGCTCAATGTGTAACTCTAATGACTAATGCAGGTAAACTGGGAATTAATTTATTGAACAGAAACTCCCTCTAATGCATCAAGAGGGTGTTCATTGGATATGAAATTATTTGATGATTTCAAATGTTGTAAACTGCCTGCTGATTTTTTTTTACAGTAAACAAATGGTGTTGCTGAAATCTTCACACATGCAGAAATAGAAACCAAACATTATTATGCTCCTACTGTGATGAAGAGGACAGTCTTGTGGTGGTGCAGATTAGGCTCTATGCATGATGATCTAAGCATATGAACAAATACTCAAGATACAGCTTTTTGGAAGCTATAGTGGATGCATTCAGTAAACACGGGGACTAAAATGTGGGCTTCTGAGAGCCTCAGTGTGGGAGGTGTAGTCATCAGGGAAATTTGAATCATGCCACAATCAAAAGTAAAAGTATTGATAACTTCCGTTCATCAAAACACAACATTTGCAGAGTGAAAAGGTCAGTTAGGGCATTGGAGAAAGTAGTGGTGACACCTAACAGAGAAAAGAGTTATATACTGCATATATAAAGAACACCTTTAAATCAATACCAGATATGCAGAAAACACAATAGAAAAGATGGGCTGAATAGGCACTTTTAGAAGATACCATCTAAATAACCAAGATGCGTATTGAAAGCTTCCCAGATTTGTTAATCAGGAGAATGCAAATTGAGCCCACAGGATGTTACCACTGCACAACCTCCAGAAGTTGCTAAAATGGAAAACACAGACAATATTAAGTGTTGATGAAGATGTGGAGCAACTGGAACGCTTATGGGTGTGTGCCCTGGTTGGTCCGTAAACCTGAAATCACCTGCCAAAGCAAGGATGTGTGCACACCCTGTGGTTCGGCAATTCCAGTCTTAGAAATCCACACATTTATTCACCACGCACATGGAAATGAGTGTTTTTTTAGCAGCACTGTTTATGATTACCTCACACAGGAAACAACTTAGTCATCCACAATAAACTGCATAGGAAAATGTTGAAGAAGTCTTGACAAAGGAAGTGTCCTTTGAGCTCAGTGTCAAAGAATGAGTTGAATTTTATCCCTGATTTAGTCTGAGATTACTTCTGCTCATTCTACACCATGCACGTTATTGTTTTCAATGTATATCTTAGCACCCTGAACTTACTTTACGTTTCTAGTTATTTGTCGGGATATTTTCAATGCCTGACCCAGGGCCCAGCACAGAACGGATGCCTGTAGGTGCACGAATGTGTGTCTGCTAGAAAAAAAAATCAGATAAAACAACTCCTCAGACAGTGGAAACATTACCTATTTTTCCCTTTCATGTTTATCCCTTTTGCAAACTTGAAAAGGATATTTAATTATAAGACAGAATATCTGCTATGTGATGTCTCTATCACTTCTGTTGGCTAATTGGGTTTGGCTACTGAGAAGGAGAAGTGGATTCTGGAGAATGGGAATTGAAACTCTCTCCTCCCCATATTAAAAGGCATGGCTAACTGGTGGTAAGAGGCACCCCAGATAGCTAAGTCCTCGGCCAGCCTCCTTGGCCTTTATTTACATCTTCTAAGAGACAGACTCTTCAGTGGAGGACCCTCATGTCTGAAAACTCATGTTATTCTTCACAGCCTGCTAAGAAACCCAGCTCTCTGAAGAGGAGGGGAGGATTCTGATCTCACTGGTTCTTAAATAATAATACTGTCATAATAAAGAGCCTTAAGCTGTCTCCTCCAGAGATGTGGAATTCATAACCCTGACATAAAAATGCCATTAAAAAAAAAAAAAAGAATCCTTGCCAAGAATACCTGTGTTTAATTCGAGGCATAAAAATGCCCCCCCCCTTTTTTTTTGGAGGAATCGTTGTGTAGAATCTTTGTGTTTAATCTCTAGGTGTAACAACAAAAAAGAAGGAAGGATGATTTATATCTTGTACCAGCTGAGCCCTTTTCCCCAGACTTTTGGTCTCTTCACTCATCTTCTTCTCTGATACGGTCAGGAGGGGTTGTGATTCCCGCCCCCACCCCCACCCTTGAGTATGCTTTTCAGGAGGTTACATGCAGGGGAAGACCCTTTGTTATTCTCATTATCTGTTCTGCATGGGAAGCAGGCATAAGCTTCACCTGGAGCATAGGTAGTGAAATGAAGCCTGGATTCTTACTGTTTCTGGAATTCTTGATTGGGTTCATTATCCTGGGCAAATACATGAATTCTAATGATCTGGTTACTTGACGTGCATAAATAAGATGCTATACCAAAGGACCTGCCTCCATTTTTGACACTGGCCTGCTGACAGCTTTCAAGCAGAACTCCTCCTCCCTCTCCATCCTACATGCAAACAAAATGATAAGAATGCCTCGGTGCACCCTCCCTTGTCCAGGGTGGAAGGTTTAAGCCGTGCAAGCCCCAACCTGTGTTCAGGAACCCTCAGACCATCTCCATGCCCTAAGCACCATGAAAGCTCAGCTGTCTCTTTCCACACTTTGTAGAGCCATTTCTGACCAGTTTGCGAGCCTGCCCTATTCTCCCCCAGAAAGCTTCATTATGCGAGTAATAAATCTTTTCATATATATTTGACGCTTGTGCCGTGATGGATCTTGACCTCTAAACCAAATTGTGAGTGGAAGGGGGTCTAACCCACCACTGTGGAAGGACTCTAACAGATGCTAAATCCCAATCCTGAGCAATACTCTGGAAGAGGCCAATATCATTCTGCAGGACAACCAGAGCTTCTCTCCTTTGAGCCCAAAATGCACTCACCCATCAATATTTGAATAACGTGCTTCTTACAGATTTTCCAATAGTGATATATTTTATTTACTGCTCTTTCCTTAGATGCCACCTACATGGGATTTGAGGCCTGAAGTGATTCTCTCCCCTATGAACTGCCATAGTGTTTTGCTTGTCACTTTCTTGAACAATTGATTACGGTCTTCCTTCTATTACAGTTTTGTGGATATGCTACATTGCTTTGGGCAGTGGGGTTATCTGCTCATTATGAAACCGTGCCTTACACAATCCATGCTCAATGAATGTGTGAATGAAGCCATTTTGAACCCCAGTAGCAAAGGTGCGATGGAAGAACAATGCTATTCAATTTGCACCGAGCATTTATGAGGACACATTGTAGCATTTATAGATCCATCTTGAGCCACCATAGCAAAGATGTGATAAAAGCAAAGTCCTGTTTGTTTTGCACCAAGCTTTTACAAGTACACATTTAAGAGGGTCAAACAGGCTTTTCCTTGTTATACACTGTCTCATCAGCCCAGTGTATAAGATCACATGTTTTCTTGTTCACTAATATGGGACAAAAGAGAGAATGAGCCTTGAATGTGGCATAACCAAGCGTCTTATGGAAATACAATACTAATCTCTTATTTGTGGAACTGTTACTATGCACTGCCCACTTTGCCAGCCTCATTGCATGTAGTAATTCAGGTGACCATGTCAACGACACTCTAAAGTATATATCATTTTTAACCCCATTGTACAGATCTGTAAAACTGAGGACCAGTGAAGCTAAGGGTTTGTCAGGGTTATATGATGGTTAAGATGGGATGCCAGGCACATGAACCTAGGAGTTCTCCCACTAGATTCCATGTACGCTCTTAGTGTGTGCACCGTTCAGCTTTTTATTAGACTCCAAGCTGGCTCCTAATGTTCTGAACTCCTGGAATCCACACCCTCATGTAGTTGCCTTGTCTTGTGTGTGGGAAGGACCTAAGACTTGCTTCTAACCAACAGAGCACAACAGAGGAGGTGTCGTGCCACTGCTGTGACAAGGTAACATGAGGTTGTAACTTCTGTATCACTCGGAGTCTCTCTTCTTTGCTGGCTTTGAAGAGGGAAGCTGCCATGTTGCAGATGCCCAGATGGCAGAGAAGCCCAGATGGCAGAGAACTAAGGGCTGTGTTCAGCCAACAGGAAACTGAGGCCCTTAGTCCAGTTCTTCACAAGGACCGAATTCTGCCAACAGCCATATGAACTTGGAAGTGGATCCTTCCTCACCTGAACCTCAGATGAGACCACTGCCCTGGCCAACACCTCAGTTGCAGCCTTGTGAAGGGCCCTGAAGTAGAAGACCCAGTCAAACCACGCCTGGATTCCTGAACCACAATAACCACAAGATAATAACTGCACTGGTTGAAGCCCCTAAGCTTATAGTTATTTGTAGCACAGATGTAGGTAATGGAGGAAGGTTACCATGTTTAGAAAACAGCATGATTCTCAAAGCCTTTTTATCACTGCCAGCTTCATTGTTGATTACCTTTCTCTTTTTCCCCTTCCCTCTCATCTCCGAGCACAGTACTTTTTATTTATTTATTTTTAAAGATTTTATTTATTTATTTGACAGAGAGAGCTCACACAAGCAGAGTGAGCTGTAGAGGCAGAGGGAGGAGCAGACTCCCTGCTGAGCTGGGAGCCCGATGCAGGACTCCCATCTCGGTACCCTGGGATCGCGATCTGAGCTGAAGGCAGATGCTTAACCAAGCTGAGCCACCTAGGCGCTCCAGAGCAGTACTTTCTAAATGACCCTGATCATAAGAATCACCCGGGAATGCTTTGGAAATGTGCACAGTTCTACCCTTCAGGACTCAGTTAATTGGTTTAGGAATGTGGAATTTCAACAAGGTGCTCACATATTTTTGCTCACAGGCCGAGTTGCAAAACACTGTCACAGATTTAGGCAGCCTGTCTTGACTTTGATTATATTTTAAGACTCCTGTAGAGTTTGAGGCGTCTTGTCTGCAGTGAAGCCCTGGGACTGGTTTTGTTTTTGGTTTTTGGTTTCTTATAGATGCTACCCAGGTCATTTTAATGTGCAGCCAGAGTTGGGAATTGCTGACTTAGAGCAAGCTCAATATCAGTAACTGGAAAAGATTCTATCAAGTATCCATGCTTAGCTTTCCAATGGGGAAGGGACAGAGAGACAATTATTCTTCGAGCAAATATGTACTTTCCTATAGGACCGAACCCCTCAAAGCAAGATTGTCAGTTCAGCTTTCAAGTCTACTCATTAAAGTGATTGATTCTAAAATGTCCCAAAATGTAAGCATAACTGTACAGCGTCTGCTAGTAAGGTGTTTTTGAATATCAGAGTGAAAAAAAATAAAAGCTGCCAATGAGGACCCACCTGCCTGGCTCTGTTAGTAGAGTGAGTCTTGATCGCTGGGTCATGAGTTTGAGCCCCATGTTGGGTGTGGAGATTACTTAAAAAACAAAAGCTACCCATGAAGATAATGGCAGAATTTTCTCTATAACCTCTAGATTCTTCTAGAAATGTGGGTGGAATATACAAAGAGTACAGATTCAGAGTTGGCTATGTAATTTGTAGAGTCCTGTACAAAATGAAAATGTGAGGCCCCGTGTTCAAAAAGTAGGAAAAACATGCTGTCAAAGGAACAAGGTATAAAGCTGTTTCCCTTCTTCCACACTCTGTCTCTTGCCTTGTCATGGTATTTTGTATTTGCTCTTTAATGTTGTCCTAAGTAAAGGAAAATTAAAATTTTAAATTATTAGCTTGGGCATTACCATTCATCTTTCTATTGTGCAACGCCAGTTTTAAATGCAAATATGAGAGCATTTAACTTATATACAGAACCACCGAAATTACCCAATTTATGTTTCATTGCTGGTACATGCATATGCATTTTGTTCTCATCAAAACAGGGGAAACACTGCATAAAACTAAATCAGCTGTTTTTATCTGGCTTCATTCTGGGTGCTCCTTCTACCAGTACTCTCCACCACTGGTTTGCTGATGAAGACAAGGGACAGAATAGGAAAAGAATTCTGGGCTGACCTAGCTTTGTCTTTCCTTCTGTGTTACTAGTTTCAGCCTGAGTGATTGGGAAGTACCACAAGAAAGGCTATGATGGGTTCCATTGTTGTATTTCTGTAGAATATCGTTGCCTTCCCTTCCTTTTGCATTTGAAGCATGCTGTGGTTCAAATGGAAGGCAGGGCCTCTCTGAGCTGTTAGCATTCGCACTTACTCATAGAAGTGACGTGCTCACCTTGTCCTCACTTTGAGCCTCACAGATCCCCCACACGATGGGGGTCCCCCAGAGCTCAGTGCTCTTGGAACACCGCATGTGCTGTACATGAACAGGGCAGCGGGGAACACTGAACACACATCTTGTGTGCATTTCTTCTTCTCACATGCATGCTTCATTCTCCCATTGCATTTCACTTACAAGTACAAAGAAAAAATTACCAAGAATTTCAGTGATGACACCAGAGGATTAAACCAAGCACGGGGTCCTGTGTGACTGACTGCACGGGTCCTGTGCCATACAGCCAGCCCCGAAGTTCTGTGTAACTACAGTGAGAACCAGCAAACAAAGCAAAGAAATGGAATCAATGGTCAGCACTGGCATCAACAAGCAGACATGGATCGATCTGTTGGCTTTGAGACTCCAGAAATCTGAGGAGATGGTTTTATTCATCCTTCTTATGGATTTTCAGTAAGCCATAGGCCACACGTGGGCCTCTGACACTACTTCTCAGCATGGCTTCTCCTGTCACGATTACTAAGTGCAGGTTGAATCAGAAGATTATTTGTGACAAAACAGAAAATGTTTTATATGACAGATGGAGGCGAGGTGAAAGAAGCAGGCTCTTCTCTGGTTTTCCATCTCTGGTTACAGCTCTCAGGATCTGAATTTGGAGGATAATGTGTTGGGTAGAGCATGGCATAAATGATGTGCTCATTAAGTCATAAGAGAAGCCATAAGTTTTGATTTTGCTTGTTTGCTCCTTTCGTCAAAGAATTCTGAAATCAGTTCCTAAATTGGTATCCCTGTAGCCTGATACCCTAATAATGTCTGGGCCACACTGGATGATGCGTCTCTTTTGACATCCTCTCAAAGGTTTGGAGAAGGGGTAGACACAAACACCGCTCATCTCCCTTACACCCCTCTCTCCCTTCCATCCTACCGGGAGTGACCCACGTACAGAGCCAAGAAATGGACTGTTTTGTTTTGTTTTTAACACCATTCAGTTTGTTTGGTGGAGTTAAATTTTTTTTCTCCCTTGTCCAGTTGGGTTTCCAAAGACAGTCTCGGTACTTAGCACGACTGCATTCATTTTGGAAAATGTGAGGGCATTTTGAACAATAACAGAAGACTTCTAAGGGAGGTATGAAGCTCCTCAGAAGCTTCCTCTTTGAGGTTCTTTTTGACCTACCAGGCACTGTAAGGGCAAATACAAAATAAAAAAATAAGAGGCTTAGTTCTCCCTGATAAAAATAAGGGATGAGATGTTCTCCCTTTCCTTTGCTTAGAGTATTTACTTCAGAAAATGTGTAAGTTTGTTTTCCTCTCTTCGAAATATATTTCTCTGCCAAACACATGGGATGGCAGCTGACTCCCTTAGTTAGAGCAGAACTTGTCCTAGGACTTAGAGGCCTCAATTTGCCCTTAAGTGTTTCATTTGAAACAATGATTGCATTTCTGTCAGGCTTGGGTTGTTTCTCACTCAGCTTTCCTGAGTATGACAACAAGTACGTTCTTAGAATTCTTTATAGGGCTGTAAAAGCAGGCAAGTTCCTTCTGCCTGAATGTGCTCTTGAAGAACCATGGTGACCTACTCTCAGAGACTTAGCTAAGTGTGCGTGAATGTATGTGTGCTTGCCTTTTTTGCATGCATGGGTTTAGGTGTATGGAAGATCTAACTATCCCAGTTGTGAAAGCAAGAGGATGCCTGGGAGGTGTGCCCTTGTCTGCCTCCGGATAAAGAAGCAGTCAGCCATCATTCTGTTCCCTTCTGCCCTGCCAATCCTGAGACTATCATTTCTTAATGATATTAACTTCTTAATATCCCCTTGCATAACGCTCCCTTTTGGGGGCTCTGCCTGATCTGGGCCCCTACACGCCTCATAACTGAGACCATGGCCCCTTTCTTCTGTGAGGCTCTGCTCGGCAGATGCTTGCATGGCCGGCCAGGGATAGGCGTGCAGCAGGAAGCTTTGAGGCTGCCGTAGTGGGGAGCACCCCGCAGTAATTATCACATTAACTCACGTCACTTGATTCAAATACTTTCAACCTTTTAACTGCTGAATCTAAGCTTCAGAACTTATCCTCTCTCCCTTGTCCTGATGCTTATGTAGAGTAAATTTGGTGAAGAGCAAACTCATTTTGAGGTTATTATTTGAAAGAACAGTTGACACTCCTGCGAACTAGGGCTCTATTCACAGATTAACCTTCTTTTATTGCCTGTCTTTAAAAAGCCAGGCCATTGTACCCCATTAGCGATTGCTATTGTTATTTTGCACTGCTCATAATTAGATTCAGCTCATTAACATGGGTCCCTTAGACCTTAGACCCCCTTTTTTTTTATTTTAGACCATGAATTTTGCATTCATTGATGCACAGTAAAGAAAATGCAAACCTGAACCGCTCTCAAACAGGGCCCCAGGTTAATTTTCTTTCTTGACTTCATTTGTTGGGGAAGAGAAATTTCTCCTCTCGCCTCTCAGATTCATTACGTGGGCGTGTGAGAATTAGTGTACGTGCTGCCGAAGCCAGCACTGGGCGTGTGAGAGTTAAGAGAACAAAAGGAAGGTGAACAGGAGAAAAGGCACAGAATGTTTATTAATTTCTGTGTGCACAGAAAGGTAGGAAAACACAAACGATTTCACTCAGGGGCTTATATACCCTATTAACAAAGATTCTATACCCTTTGGGCTTCAAGGGGTAATAAATTGTGGGAAAGAGACTAGGAAATGGGGGAGGCTATTTTAGTGAACTCTGTTTGTGCAAATTCACCGTGGTGTCCGCTCCCCTCTGTGCTGATAAGAAATGCTACTCTCCTGGGTGGGCAGGTGGGGTGAACGTCCATGTACACCCTGCTTTTAGGCAGATACTGGGTGGCAGATAACTCTTCCTGCATGTGTTAATTCTCAGTTGCCTGTGGCTCAAAATGATCCTCACGCCAAAGTGGTGTATTTTGGGGTACCATATTCTGATCCCCTTCCCATTTTGTCTGCATAGTTGAAAGTTGTTCAGCCTGTTTTTATTCTTTTAATATGCATATTTAGCTTTTTAAAGTTTAATATTAACCAGAGTTTTCCCCATGAGAATCTCCAGCTGATCCCACTCCATGTAAGACCATCTTTCCCCCACCTGAACTGCATTCGCAGTTTTGCCCTAAATCAAGGGTGTGGGGGCGTGCCTGGGTGGCTCAGTCGGTTAAACATCTGCCTGGGGCTCAGGTCATGATCCCGGGGTTCTGGGATTGAGCCCCGCATCGGGCTCCCTGCTCAGTGGGGAGTCTGCTTCTCTCTCTCCCTCTGCCACTTTCTCTCTCTCTCTGTCAGATAAATAAATAAAACATTTAAAACAAAAAGAGAAAGAATTATTCATTTAAAGCCAATCAATCAGTCAATCTAGTATGGGTCTCTTTCAGACTCTCTGTTCAGTTCTGTCTATTCTTGAGCCATGACCATACCATGTTAATGAGTAGCTTTATATTGAGAGGCTGAATATTACATGGACAATGTCCAGATCAAATCTGAAAACAGAACTTGGACCAGCCCAGAAGCCAAACCCCAGTCTCTGCAGCAATTGGCTTGGAATGCTCAGAACCTGGTCCTGGTGTACCAGTTGCCCTAATTTTCCCCTTTCTTACAACTCAGAACCAACCCAAGAACGACAACCGTGCTCTCCAAACCGATCACCTGAGATGTCCTGCTTCTACCTAGCCTACCTCCATCTTCCTCAACTGACTGAGGAGTCTTGGCTTGTTCTCATTTAGAGTGAGGGATGTCTTTGTTTATTTCCACAATTCTGAGTCCCCAAATGTGGTAGTGTACATCTTCCAACTTTGCTCTTCTTGAAGAATGTCTTGGCTCTGCTAGGTCCTTTCAATTCGTATATAAATTTTAGAGCCAGCCTCTCACTTTCCATGAAAGTCTGCTTGTTTTTTTACGGTCGTGATTGAATTAAGTTGATATGCCAGTGTGGGGGCATGACAAAGCTTGGTAACCCTGAGTCTTCACATGAATGCAAGAGTTTCAAACAGAGCTTTCATTTTGCAGACCAAAGCTTTAGACTGCTGTCTTCAGCACATAGATCCCCTTCAATGACAGGCTCGTGGTGGCCAGTGACTGGAAAGCATCTTCAAGGGCTAGCCCTCTTCCATGCTAGCTCACCTCAGGGACTTGTCTTTCATAGTACCTGATTCTCAGTCACCAGCACAGATCTGCTTAAAAAAAAAAAAAAAAAAGTACATTTTACCTGTCATTTTCTAGTTACTGTACTGGATAGGGTCGCTGCAACATCCAGTTGGCCATAATGCTGGAAATGGAGTTTCTCAGGTTTAAAAAATGTTCTTTAACTTATGTTCCTAAGTTTTATAATCGATTAGGTAACAGTATACCATGTAGTTACTGGAGTTTTCCTCCCTATAGTTTCTTCTTCTTTCTTTAATACTAGAGCTTTAAATGAAAAGAAGTAGTTGTACTGAAAGGTACAGAGGATATTTATAAAACTGAAGAAAATTTAATAACCAGAATTTTCTTCTCAGGGGAAGTTTGCTTGGATTTAAATTTACTGATGTATATAATGGAAAGAAAATCCTTTTCTCTTACCTGTGTAACTAGAGGTAAGCAAGAAAGATTTCATAAAATTATCTGTGTAGAAAGGGCTATGCATCTCTAACAAATTAAAATTTATAGAGCCTACTGACTTTAAAATTACATTGCAAATACATAGAGATACACATAAGTTATTTTTAATTTAATGTTTTACAAAAATTTAGAAGCATTATTCTTTATAGACAAAGATATCTTTAATAGCCCGCTGATTCCCTCTCTGTGTTCCAGTAATAGTGGTGATTAATCCGATAGCTCAGGACATTACTTCTTCAATGAGTAGTATCAGTGTTATAAATCATATTTTCATATTTTTATTTTGCATTCACTAACTCTTCAAATATTTCTGGCTTAGAATATGTTCTTGCTCTGTGTTTCTCACACAGCTTCTCTGTTAACTGTTGGCCATGGTTGGTAAAACCTGAAAACTGTCGGAGAAGTCAGTTTCAACTATGTTGGCATTGTTGGCAAGGTGGACATACAAGCCTTTATGTCATTCTGTTTCCTGCCGTCTTCCTTCCTCCCTCTTTCCCTCCCTTGCTTCCATCATCAGAACATGAGTCCATGCACTACGTAGTTCTAAATCCATTGTGGTTCTGGTACCATGCTGAGTAGCCTAAGGTTCCCACCCAGCTTTGTCAAGGCTGGTTCATTCTGCTTCATTTCATGGGTAAAACCTACATCTAAATCTTGTTTAGATACCACGATCTCTGTTTAATTGGCTGTAAACTGTTCTTGTTCTGTGAGTGCACAATGGGCATAAGGAAATCCTTGCGATGTCATGTGCCAGTGAGACCCACATACTCCAGCAAGTATGGACACAGGGGTGCACACTTTGTGCATTTATGCACGTGGCACATGGTGGGTGTTGGAACAAATATCTGGGTGACAGATGTCGTGTTGAGTACCATGGATTTCAAGTCCTCACATAAATAATTTTCTTCCTCCTAATTGGAGGAGAGAGGGGACGCTTCTCCATGCCTGGTGTGTCCTTCCAATGGTGGTTGTAGATCTTGCAACGTCTCTTGCCTTTCCCTGACTCCCTGTCCCCACCCAATCCCCATGGGAAGTGGAATGCCTTGTCTGAGTTGTAAGAGGCATGCTTCCACCAGTGGCATCTTTTTCCCTTTCTCCTGGGAGTCAGAAGCCTATGGGACAGTCCATCTTGTCTTCTTTTCCATACTGGGAGTCCTTAGGGGGCAGTCTTAAGGGGAGCCTACTTCCATCCAGTGCTGTGGTGGGAACCGAACACATGAGTGTGATTTTTGGGGTCAGCACCAAGATTGCTCCTGACTAAAGCAAACTTCTCCAATTTCTGCTGTATTGATGTTGATAAGGTGGACAGTTTTGTCTCCATAAATCATTTTTTTTTTCCTAATTACTTTAGAGCTTCGATGGGGCAGAGGGATGCTATTTTAATTGGGCTGCTTGGCCCTCAAAGAAGTGCTCTGGTTTTATGACCTTTCCTTAGAATCTTCTAGTGAGTACACTAGAAGCAGAACAGCAGTGAGATTTTTCATCCACAAAACGATATGGGTGTCTGTGCATACGACCTGTATTGAGCAAGAGGACTGGGTATTTGTGTGTTTTATTCCTAATATTCCAATGCTCATATGATAAAGGGTATCTAACAAAACGATTATTGATGCTGGTGCCAAGCAGGAACCTCTCTTTTATGTCTCATTTGGAATGTTCTTTTTTCTTCCACGTAATATGGTCCACCAAACTGTGACCTGGATGCTGTGTTCCTTGTTTTCATTTTGCTCCATCTACTCTGCATGAGTCACATCTTGAAGATTCAATAAGCCTTAGAATTAAGAGTAAATGATATCAGCCTTCAGGAGTGACACAAAGCATTATGTACATTAGTCAGAATGTCGGTCATCTAAATAGGACATGACACTCAAATTTATGTGTCCATAGAGGGTCATAGGCCAATTGCTGAGGGTGGAAACACAATTTCTTTAATAGAATTGGCTGTGATTATGAATAAACTCTAAAATCTGCAGCTCTGTGCTGTTTTGGTTGAAGTAACTTTTTGGAACTGTTTAAAATCAGGCAAGTGTTGAGTTGAAAAATATCACCTTGTTATAACTCGGGGATGTTTATTATCAGATTAATAATTCCGTGACTGTTGATGAGATTCATAGAAGTTAAACATTACAGGATTTGAATACTCTTAATACCTGAGACTTAACTGACCTTCTTATTACAATTCCTGAAAATAATTTGCAAAGACTTTCTTACAGAGCAGGAAGTTAATTGCTTCTTCTCTTTTGAGAACCGCTCTTCTGCATATTTCTTTCTACGTATGTTCTTCAAGTTGTGTTTACTTTAATAGAAACCTAATAGGACTTCTGTTCCTTGAAATGACCTTCTGAATCCAAACAGAAAACAGAATACTGACATGCAGTCCTCTCCACACTCCAAATCGTGTTTATGAAAATAAATCCCAGAAACCGAGTTCTAAGTGAAACCCTTATGTAAGGCTTTCACATCCACACTATTGAAGCGATGCAGTGCTCACAAGGATTCAGAAGAAAATGCTGGCTTTGGTTTTGTTAGGATTTCATTTTTAACTTTAGCATCAGAGTCAAGTTTCCAGTCATGTCTACCTTAAAGGGACCTAAAATGAATGTTTATCTACTCAAAACACATTTCACTGGACAGAAGTGGCACAAAATCTGGGGGCTGGTGGACAGTTCATTGCCAATCCATGGCATGGGTAATTTAGATACATATCATTTGCCTTGAGAAAATAATGTGGCTTTCTTTTTTTCAGTAAATAAATAGTGTATAGTGTTTGGCATAAAGTTATACGTAGTGACTGTTGTATGTTGGATAGCTTTTCTCAGAGAATTAGTGGTAACCTCATGTCAGTTGTCTGTCATCTGTCTGTGTGTCTATCCATCCATCCATCCATCCAACCATCCGTCCATCCATCCAACCATCCATCCATCCATCCATCCATCCATCCATCCATCCATCCACCCATCCACCCATCCACCCACACATCCATCCATCCATCCATCCATCCATCCATCCATCCATCCATCCATCCATCCATCCAACCATCCGTCCATCCATCTAACCAACCATCCATCCATCCATCCATCCATCCATCCATCCATCCATCCAACCATCCATCCATCCATCCATCCATCCATCCACCCACACATCCATCCATCCATCCATCCATCCACCCACACATCCATCCATCCATCCATCCATCCATCCATCCATCCATCCATCCAACCATCCGTCCATCCATCTAACCAACCATCCATCCATCCATCCATCCATCCATCCATCCATCCATCCATCCACACATCCCCCATCCAACCATCCAACCATCCATCCTTCCATCCATCTATGAATGTCTATCATCTTTAATAATAGAAAGTGACAGAGTTGACATATTCTTTGTATGCTTTCCCCATTCATTCCCATCCTGCCTTCCCCCCAGAGAAATTTGGATCCTAAATTTGGCATTTATTTTTCATTATTTGTCTTTAAAATGTTGCTATGGGTGACATCTTTTCAGAAATAATATGTTGACTTGCTTTGCAGGATTTAAAGCTTTACATAAATGGTCTCATATTGTGCATATCCTTCTGGTACTTATGATCTGGGCTCCCCCCATTTGTGTTAGAGATTTTTACATGTTGGTGTATCTCTGGTTGATTCATTTGATCTGCTAGACAAGTCTTTCATTGCTCGAATATCCAACATAGGACTTTGTTTCTCTACTGATGGAAAGTTAAGTTCTTTCCAGTTTTCTGCTGTTCTAGGAAATGCCTCAAGTGACCTGTCTGTGCATGTTGTTTTGAACACAGATATGAGTGGTTCTTTAAAATATGTAATAAGGAGGGCACCTGGGTGGCTCAGATGGTTAAGTGTCTGCCTTTGGCTTAGGTCATGGTCCCAGGGTCCTGGGATCGAGTCCCGCATCGGGCTCCCTGCTGCTTGGGAGCCTGCCTCTCCCTCTGCCTCTCTCTCTCTCTCTCTCTGTCTCTCATGAATAAATAAATAAAATCTTTAAAAAAAAATAAAATATGTAAAAGGAATGGAATTACTGGCTCCGAGGCAAAGGTACATCTTTGTATTGCTCTGCAATGTAGAGTTTGAACCAACTTCTAACAATTGGCTTTGGCAGACTTTTTAATATTTGTTCATCTTGTGAAATTACATTTGTGTTTTATTTACATTCCTGTGATTACTGGTGTACTCAAATATCTTTTCATATATTTATTAGCCATTTAAATATCCTTTTCTGAGAATTTCCTGTTTATATTCTTCACCAGTTTTGCTTCTTTGCTTTTTGTTTTTTATTGACACTTACACACACATGCAGATATGTGCGTATATTATTGATACAAAATATCTTATATATATTTATATAATATGTATCCTAAAATGTATGATTTATATGATATGTATATAAGATGTATCTTAATTATATATTATCAATATAAAACTTTGATCAGTTTTATGCACGAAAAAACAGTATCAGCTGTGTTTTATGTGTTTCGTTTATTATTGGTCGTCAAAGTTAAGGCTACAGAATTTATTGTATAATTTTGAGGGTATCAACACATCAGTCATTTCCTTCTTGATTTGTATTCTTCATACCAGTTAAGAAAACTTTCACTACTCAAAGTCATAACCTCATTTTAATATATTTTCTTGTCAGAGTTTTAAAGTGTTTTTTGTTTTTTTTTTTCACATTCAGGTACAGTGGATTACATTTCCTTCCAAAATAGCACTCCTTCAGAACCATCTGGCTTCTGAAGTATTTAATACTCATCCAGTCAGATAATTAGTATGCAAGACGTGTCATCAGAGTTGAAGAATGGAAAATAAAATGTACATAACAGGCTCAGGCTTAATCGCTAATAAAAGTGAAGATAATCAGTGTAACTCTAAAGTATCATTAACAACCTGAACAGGAGCACACATAGACGTGAAACAAAGTCTAATACAAGGAAAGCATTTTGATATCAGCCACTTGCCATTATGTAAGCAATTAGCGCTCCACAGCCGTGAGCTAGGAGGGAGGAAGCCTTCCAGCTAATTCCACATGCAAATCCCCCCTGTTGAAGGGTTTAGGACGTTTATGCGGAAGCCTAGCTGGGACCTGTCTCAAATCACTTTTCTCTAATTCCAACAGAAATCGCCGTGTGATGATATGCCCTGTTTCCCAGGCACATCCTGAGTGGCCGAGGTGGGCTGAGCTGAACTGTGTGACTTACTCTCTCGTGGCTGTCCTGGACGCTGACATTTTGTTTCATAAATTATTCTGTATCATTCTGAATCAATTTACCAGGGTCTGATCGATGCCGGGTAAATAGATAAAAATTGTATTTTGGAGCCAGTTCAGACTCTATTGATCCGAGAGCAGAGGTGGTCGTATTAATCAATGGAGGCCCTACTCTTATTTGCTATCTCAATCACTGGATGGAACCAGATAGAAATACCCTGTGCTTAAGGAATACTTTGGTTAGTTTAGGTGTCGGACAATTTTTAGGATGCCTTGTGGGAGACTCACATTACGCCAACCATGAGATGGCCTGTAGCCAGTTGGGAAGATCAGAGAGAATGTAAATGACTACAGACCCAGTTTTTCCCTGCATATGTATTATATATATATGTTTTAATTCTCTTACTGCAGATGTTTGGTGCATTGACTTCAGATATTTGTGCAAGGTGGTGGTATCCAACTAGGTGAGCATGGCCCCTTAGTAGTTAGGGGTGTAGAAACGTTCCTGATAACTGGCATAGTGCCTACTACAGCCTGAGACTCTGCTCAGATTCCCCCACAGGCCGACCCTGGGCTAGGATGCTTGGGATCCAGGCGGGGAAAGCCAGCCAAGGAGTAAAAATGCAGCACAGGAAAGAAGAGAGGGCCCAAAGCGGGTGATTTCGGCAAAATCCCAGCCTCAGCCTGATTTCTGGAGAGTCCTGGGACATAAACAATGCCTTAGAGGTTTTGTTTTTGTTTTGCCTGAAGGCCTGGGAGCTGGGCATTCATGTTTACCCCGTAGGCAGGTGCTGGTTACAATTTGGGATGCGCGGGTGGATATGATGGAGATGCAAAGTGTGGAGGGCATTTTGGGCTCGTCGTCCTTCTCTGTTCCATTAGCCCAAACACAGTCGGTCCCCTGAGGCAGGTGCTGGAGGAAAACACCCCAAAAGTGAGTGCTGGGCACAAAGAACTGGCAGAGGGGGATGTGCGGGGAACACAGCAGAGCCGCAACAACATGGGCTCGAGTGGACATTCAGTATTTATTGAATGGAAATCTGCCTATAGATTGTGCAGCAATTCAGTCTGTGGCAAACTGAAGACTTCATGGAAAAAAACAGGAGGAAGGAGGGAGGGTGGGAAGGAAGGAGAGAAAGAAGGAAAGAAACCCATCTCTACCTCAAATATTTTTTTGTCTGGAAAATAGTATTCCTGTTGATGGTCTTCTCAGCAATCGTCCTTGAAGAAAATTGCCTAATCACAGAACGTCATTTTACAAACAGATTCTGTCAGCCACGTGTGGCTGATCAAACCTGGAGTTTGTAGGAGGGAAATTGGTTGATCAGAATAGACAGAGGGGACTTAATTTGGGAAAAATTATCGAGGAGATTTATGTAGTGGCAGAAATGGTTATATCTTGGAAAGGAGCCGGAAAATGCTGAATCGGAGGGATTATAACGGAATCAATACTCCCGTGAACAGGTTGCCTGACAATAAAACGACGTCCCGTGAAGCTCGGTCCAAAAGCAATGACAGACCTTCGGTTTGAAAAGAATTTGGAGGTGCTCTATTTTTCCCTGATAAAAAGTTTTAACAAATGATTATGGAGTCCCATACTTGGATGGAGTTTTACCTTGGAGCTCTTTTTTCTTTGTTTGTTTGTTTTTCTTATCATAGAACAGGAACGGTTCCAGCAGTTAGATAGAAGGGCTGTTTTATTTTTCTGAACTTCTGTTACTTGTTTGTTCCTTATCAGCATTTGACACTGCCGGACAGGTGGTGGCAAATTACAGCTCACGGGCCAAATCCTGTACAGCACCTGGTTTTGTAAATAAAGTTTTATTGGAACAGAGCAATGGCCATCCTTGGTGCTGCAAGAACAGAGATGTGTTGTTGCAGTAGACACCATATGGCCAACAAAGCCTAAAATATTTACTTGTTCGTCCTGTATAGAAGAAGTCTGCTGACCCCTGCATTAGGGTATGGGGAATTCCAAAATACCCAGCCCCCCTTTCCTTCCTCAACTGCGTTTTTCAGGATCCTGGGAGAGTGCGAAAGGTCAGAAAAACATGTTCTAATGTCTAATCTTTTCTTTAACAGTCTCCAAATTATATAGTAAAAAAGACGGACATCCAACTCTAAACGGTTTATCTCCGACTACTAAAATGATAGATGAATTTTGTTCTATTCTTTGTACAGATATATATTTTCTGCATTTTAACAATAAACATGCAGGTATACGTTCTATAATAGAAAACACATTTTCTTTCAAGGTTTTTATTTTAATTTCAGTATAGTTAACATACATTGTCATGTTAGCTTCACATGCAAGAAAACAAATTTCTTTTGGCAAAGGGACAGACTTGTAAAAGCTCTCAGAGAATTCTTTTCTCCGCGGTTTAGGAGATGGTGGGTTCGGGTCTTGGACGTAGATCAACATTTAATGAGCATTTCTAAGTGTTTGGATAATTTTACATATCCTCTATAAGCATGACGTGACGTTGTGATTTATAATGAGAAATACGTGTTTGGTCTTTGGTTTCTGGCCCGGAGCTCGTAAAACCCTTGGCATTTCCTGTAAAGAGAACTGCCCAGTTGTCTTTTGTAATGATAATGAGGTGACTTTTGGAATGCACCTGAGTATAAGGGGGTTGCTTGCCGGCGGGGAAACAGCCCGGACTAAAGGGACAGAGCTTTCAGTCCCGCCTCCAGGGAGGGGAGAAGGGGGCTGGAGGTTGAGTCCGTTGCTGCTGGCCAATGATTTAATCAGTCCTGCTTAGGTAACAAAGCCTCCGCAAGGCCTGGGTTGGGAGAGTTTCTGGGTTGGTGAACACGTGGACTGGGCAGAGAGGAGCATCTGGAGAGACCATGAAACCTTGCGCCCTTTCCCCCCGCACCGGGTCCTATGCGTCTTTTCCAGCTGGCTGTTCCTGAGTTCTGTCCTTTCGTAATAGGCCCGTGATCTAGTAAGTAACTTGTTTCTCCGAGTTCTGTGAGCTGCTCAAGCAGATGAATGGAACCCAAGGAAGTGGGTGTGGGGCCCTTCGCTCAGAAGCACAGGGCACAGTGCGGACTTGAGATTGCCATCTTGAGTCCGAGTGTGTGTTTGTGTGTGTGGGCGGGTGGGGAGGGCAGTCGTGTAGGAAGGAGCCCTTAACCCCCGGAATCAGACTTTCCCTCCAGGTAGAGTGAGTTGAACTGTAGGACACCCGGCTGGTGTGCGAGAAATGGCTTGGTGTGCGGGCAAGAAAACCCCACACACTGAATGTAGTGACCGGAATTTCACACGATGTGAGTCCTCTGGATTAAATATTCCCATTCTTACTTCACAAGACTTTAATTTTCCCTTAGTAAAGCTGTGTTTGCCAGGGAGTTGCGTTCAAAACGGACTTTAATGCTCCTGGTTATTTTCAGCATTTCACCTGTAAAAATGATCAGCTACTAACTGCATGTGAAACATGAGGTGTGTACAAATAAATAAACAATGCATCACCAATACAACAAGAGTACGACAGATTGCTCCTGTTGGGGCACTATATATTGGTAAAAATATATATTTCTAGATAAATATGCTCACGAATAATAAATCATATAGTCATTAAATAATCTTAGAGTGATCATCTGCATTCCAAATCTATTAGGTGGGCATTCATATTCATAAGTGAATAATTGGAGGTTTTAAATAGACATTTGATTGTGGGGCATATTTTTGCAAGTGCCAAAATTAGGTCACGTGGGTTTGCCTCACGTACTTAAAATAGGGTTAATAAGAATATTTTCTAGAACAGTAATTCCAAAATTTTTTTCTGTTCAAGGCTGGCTCTCATGAGATAAAATTTTGTGTCCTCTAGGAAGTAGCTAAGTACACTGGAAAATGCTGTCGATCCGATTTTTTTTTTTGTACCACAGGACTTTTCAGAGCCTTTACCCAGTGGTTGTTCTTCCTGAACATACAGGAGAGAGTGGTAATGTACAGCTTTTGGGGGGATGCTGTTTGGCAAGATGTTTTTGGTTACAACAGGAGGGGTATATAGCGTATTGTCGTCATCCAGTGGGTAGAGGCCAGGGATGCTGCTAAATAAATATTGTGCCCAGGACGGCCCCCGGGGCGAACAGCGATCTAGGGGCAAATACCAACAGTGCCGCTGTTGAGAAATCCTGGTTGGGGAAGGCAGGGGATTTGCAGAAGCTCTGGGTTTGTCTGATGCTCCTAATCTGTATCCTGGTCTGGAGGCATCTCACTGAACTGCAGGACTCTAAGAAGTGAGGTGAAGAGGGATCGCCGGTGGGGTGGGGCGCTGAGGCCTGGAAGGCCAGGAGTATCCAGGTCTTTGTGACGGATCGCGGTGAGGCAGGTATGCTTGAGAATTGAAAGACGCCCTGTGAAATAGCCTCAGACAGCTGCCTGGAATCAGGCATTTCTGCGAATATCTGGTCAACCAGGCCAAGCGGTCCCAATGTCAATCTATTGGGATGGACTGCAAGACTCCTGGTGAACAAATATGCTCTAAGGAGAGAAGGCGCCCAGAAAACGCCCCCACTCACACTGTTCTTGTGGATTGCAGGAGAGAAACACCATTCTGAGTGATTCATATCCAGAAGTTGTTTTCAGGTCGAGTACATGAGTGTCAAGTTTAGGAGATAAGATCTGGGATGGTATTATCGGTCCCAAGGGAAGATTAGAGTAAAGATTATGAAGGCTAAAGAAAGGGATGTTCGAGGTTATTGGTTTTGTTTTTTTTTTCCCCCCGAGCGCTCAGTGACTGAAACAGAAGAAGAGCATGATATGCCTGGGGGACAAGCAAAGTAGCCCTGGGGTCCAGTGATTGTATTGTCCACCAGGATGCGAAGCCCCTTCTCCCACCTCCCTGTTCTCTGGGCTGCAATCCACCGCAAAGCCAAGGTACCGGTTGTGCTCGGCCCTGCGGAGTGTTTCCCGGCCGATAGCAGGAGACATCCCTGGGGAACCAGGGACTGGAAGTGGTAGTGCTTGGTGTGGCGTGTGGGTGAGGCATACCCACATAACCTCAGCACTGTGCTGGCGGGACGGATTTCAGTTTGCATGGGGTAAATCGGCTTGAATTTGTAGCTCGGCTGAAAAATAACTCAGACGGCAAGCGTGAACCGGCAAATTGAATTAAGTCAAATATGGACAAATGGAAGAATAAACTGCAGAGAAATAAGAGCTGAGGAAGTTACAGGGCTTTAGAAAATGTCCTAATTGCTAAGAGGGAGTAGCTTGTTATCTGTCAGGAGAGGCTCAAGTGGAATGAAATGTAGTTGTAATAATACAATTGTGACTAAATATAAATATAAATAATGGGAATTGTTAGGAGAAAGAATATGCATGCAGTTCCTTTCTCAGATGGCCCATCGGCTGGTCTGTCCTTCCCATCATCCCATGTATATTAATTGGACACCTGCTGTGTTCTGGGTACTGTGCTTGAATTTGGGAGCATAAACATGAATGAAGCACATTCTCTACCCTCTAGAGTTCACAGAGCACAGTGAAAGACAGACATATGCAGTGAAGGGCAACATAATGTCATTTTGTCATGCTGGACCCTGCTTTGATGCTCAGAGACGGGATGATTTTTAATTACATTGGGGGAGTGAATTGTGGGCTCAGTAGGGGTTTATCTGACAGTGGAGGTTGATAGAAATATTCCAGTCAGAGGATTTCAAGAAAGCCTGTCCTCTCTGCACTGTGATTTCCAATGGGGAGCAAGGCAGTCTTTGAGAAGGATCCAAGTTGCTAACAGCCGCCATTTTTTGGATCAAGCAGTCCCCTAGCTCGGAGTGCAAATCCACTTGTCCTCCAAAGAAGCCCACAAAGAAATGGTGGGTCTCGTGAGCCCCCGGTGGTCCCACAGCAGTCAAATCGTGTCGTAGGTTAGTAACTCTTCTCCACATGTGAGCGAGGTGTGCTCGTGATCGCATCTCCCCCAACTGGAGGAGGAAGAAATAAGCAAGCTCAAAAGACTTTTTTCAAAGTCAAAAAGTCAGTGCCATCTGCAGGTAAACAGCTTGACTAAATCTCCAGATTTCAGGCCTCTGTCTGGAATTCCTGAGGTGTGTTATCTCGCTCACCACACACAGTGCTGGGATTTGCTAATTATTGATTTCATGCTAAACAGGAAAAAAAACGAAGTTGTATTTCCTATGAAGACAAGTGTTTTCAGAAAACCCATAGCCTACTGTGTTTCATTTATAGAAAAGTGATTGAGTTTCTATATCCAGTGTGCAAAGGGGAGTGGAATTCAAGGAGAGGTCAAAGTTTAGGTCAAGTGCACAAGGGAGAAAATGTAAGTTTCTGTCACTTTTCTGTACCCCCAAGGCACTAGGCCCAGGAGATGGTAGGGATGTTGTTCTGGATAGATTGGGGAGAAAAATCCATCCTGGAATGGTGCCTGTAATCTGGAAAAGAAAGGGAGCTTGTGTTCATGGAACCAATCCATTTGAATAGTTTGGTAAACAGCATCATCAGATTGATTCAGAAATAATACGACAACCAAAGACACTTCTTGATATATTTATCAATAATTCCAGCTTCCAGGGCATGTGGAGCCTGGCTGAAATATTTCTTGAGACATCAGGCATCTGATGTATTGGATTTTCTTTCTCAAATGCAAAAATCTCTCAACTAAAAAAAAAAAAAAAGTTAAAATTTGGGGGGGAAATTATTTTAAAACCTTTGGTTCATAGCTAAGCACTACAAATACTTTTTTTTTCAAATCCTGATGGCATTTATAAAAGTCACATTTAGTTCACTGACATGCAAATAGCTGACTTCATAGCATTTTCTGTTCTACCTAACATACTCCTGCTTTGAACCATAGAGCAGGGCTGTGGAAATAACTTGCTCGTGTCTCCATTTAGGGGCTGGTAATTCTCTACCCCTCCTCCACGTTTCTCCCCGTGACCTGCCTTACTTAACAGCTGCTCCCCGTGGGAGAATCACCTGCCCCCTGGGCAGGATTACTGTGTTTTAAGGAGTTTGGGAACCAGTGCAGTCTTGTTCACTTTCTGTCTCCTGCTAAGCACGGACAGCTACATGTTCTCATGCGCCTTGGATTTGGTGGGAGGGCTTTGGCCATCTCCTAGTCTAGGGGTCACTGTGAGGAGCCCCACTGGCTTTAATTCAGCCTTTACTAGAAAGCTGGGGGTTTTGTTCCACTAACTGGTACTGCAGGAGTATTGAACAAAGCTCAGGTATTTCCTAGGGCATTTTCTGAAGGATTGTGATGAGCTTCCTCATTTTTTATCCAAAAAGACCAAGGCTTATCCTCATTCAGTTAGTCAACAGTCCATTAAAATAAGGAATTGTATAAAACGATGCATGCATACTTGAGACACTATGAATAAATGAGTATGTATAGATTTCCAACTCCGAGTGCAGGAAAATGATCTAAGTTTTTAAATTCTACATTTTGTGGAGCATCTCATAAGCTCCGGTCTTCGCATTATACATTTATATATGTGTATATATTCACCTAACTTAGAGGCTAGCTAGTTTGCCACAGGGAGGTCAGCATGCTGGCAAATTTGCCGGAACGTTTTACAGAAAGAATGGGCTCTCTGTTGATTAGTTTGACCAGATGATTGCATCGAGGTCATTTTAGAGAACTTTTTGTGATAATAAAACTAACAAGTTCTGATTTGGGTATTCTTTCCTTGTTGTACTTCTTCTAAGTTAGGAGTTGTAGAAGAGAAGGATTTGGGGAATGAAGACCTCCTCAACCTTTAATTAATACTCTTTTGATTTGATCCTGGGCAGTGGTTATTCATGATAATACGTTTGTGCCAAGTATGAATTTAGAATGAAAGAAGCCCAATTTTGTTCTGTTACCACATATGTGGTCTTAATCCGAACTTGTCTGATCAAGTTTCCAAGACAGCAAGTTTCCCAAATGTTGAGCACACACTATTTGATGTTATAGGGGAAAACTCCTGTTCCCGTCCATGTGTTCACTGACAGAAAAGAGAGGAACGAAACACTCTGAAGTGAGGATGGAGTAAGGTACCCAACAACGCACTGTGCAGAAAAATGATCGGGGCTTCTAAATCCTACATTTTGTGTAACCTGCCTCGAGTCCCAGTCCTGAGGATATAGACCCACCGGATGAAAGAGACCGAAATGTGCAAATAGTCCCAAGAGAGGAGAATAATTTCTTCACAGCTCTCCTTGGGCTGGATGCCTGGGCTGGGTTGAAGACAGGTTCCCTGAGCTGGATCCAAGCCAGGTGTGGGAGGAAAAGTAAGGGATGCCAATAGTATCTTCTCATTTCATCTAGCTCAGATCCACCTGTTAACGGAATGGAGCGTCGCATCATTGAATGGGGATAAATTAGGAGGTGTACGTAATTCTGGGGACCAGAATGAATCTGGCTTCACCAGAGTTTCCAGGAATGATAGATACTTCATAGCTCCAGACCCTGGTGATAATTATCAGTTGAGGAGTCAGCTGATCCTGGCATTAAAAAATGTAACTTCTGAGTTTTGCCGTGATCGTGGGGCTGCTCTAATATTCCAAAATTTGAATTTGCTTCTCCTCCCCTATAAGACTAGATTCAGGAGATTTTGTCTGTCTAGTACTAGTATTTCTCTCTATCTGGGATCCTTTTAAGTAGCTTCCTGGTATTTTGTTTGTCAATTGGACAATAATCAGTCTCACCAACCCTATTGATGAATATGTAGAGGGTTTCTAAACTTTTTTAAACAAAAATGGGATAAGTATGTTTGTACATGTGTTTGCACATTTGCCTGATGATCTCCCCGGGATAAATTACTTAGGTGGAATTGCTGAGTAGATAAGGCACGCACATGTAAGATTTTTATAATGTATTTCCAGCTATTCTTCTATACATCTATTGACGTTGTATTCGGTAGTACTAAATTTTTTCATCTTTGTTGATCTGCCTGTTGAAGCAAAGACATTTTTTGGTCCAGATGTATGAGGTAACTACTTCTTAAAACTCAGCTCTTTTCTTTTTAAGAAAGCAAAAAAAAAAAAAATTTTTTTTCTTCCTTTGCCATAGATGGACTTTTTTCTTTTTCCTCATATTCTAATGATTTCTGCTGATCTTGTAGTTTGTTTTTATCATAGTGAAACTAAGTTTTTTGATAAGTTTTATTCAAAAAGAAGGGTCCATAGCTAAGGAAAGGGGAAAGATTTAAGATCCATACAACTATTTATTTGTCAGGAAACTGACTTCTGAGCCTAGGAAACTGAGCAAAAATTTTAATATAGCTCAAAAGTAGAGACGTTTATATTCATTATTCTCTATTGAGGTCCTAATTATTATGAGAAGATACAAAAATTAGGGTGAGTTAAGCATTTATAATTTTCCTAACAAAAGCTGTTTCATTTAGTCATTCATTTTTAATCAAGCATGTCTATGAGAAAAGAATAAACGTAGCTAAATCATTCTTTGAAAGCAAATGAATTATTAGTACGAAGTAAAAAAAAACTAAAAGCACTATAAAGCAAAATGCAATTAGCAGATGTTTAAATTTTGAAATATATGATATGTTAAAGAGAAAAAGTTCTCTAGGCACTAGGGAGAGAGATGGAATTTTACCCAGAACTTCTGTAGTTATCTATATATGTGGTGGGGTCAAAGTATAATTAAATAATGCTTCTTTGCGGCGCCTGGGTGGCTCAGTCCACTAAGTGTCTGACTCTTGGTTTCAGCTCAGGTCATGATCTCAGGGTTGTGAGTTCAAGTCCTGTGCTGGGCTCCATACTGGGTGTGGAGCCTGCTTAAAAAATAAAATAAAGTGCCCTTTTCTTCCCCCTTATTTAACCTCTTAATGAGTTTCTTGGAAAGATTGAGTCTGAAAGGCAATGTCATAGGAATTTCTTGGGTGTCATTAATCCACATGTAGACTACTCCCTGGGGGACCCTAGCAGCTATATATGACAGTTGGCATGCAAATACAAGTTGACCTCAGGTGAACTAAATATAAGAAACCTCTAATGTAGCCTGAAGGGGAACAAAAAATATCCTGGTGCAGCCTGTGTTGTAGGAAGGAAACATAATAAAGTAGTGAGGGTCTTCCTACAAGGACACACCCTATGGTGGGGCTTAGAAGCAAGAAAAGATAGATGTCCTCTGTCATGATTCTGGTGATAGGACCCTTACCTTTGTTCCAAGTACAATTATCTAAGACCATTGCCTTCTTTCCATTATTTATTTTATTGTCTGTTTTTCTGAACCACAGAGCAGCATCAAGACACTCTGAAAGTATGTGAGGGTCTCTATCCACGGTTCCCTAGGTCTTGCTTTAACCAAAAAAATTCTGGAAACCATGTCCTGGAAAAGGAAGGAAATCAGGGCTTCGGAGAGTTTCATCAGCAAGTTTTGACCTTTTTTTTTTTTTTTTTTCCTGATGATATGAGTATCTTATCAGAGGCACTTTTGTTTGCAAACAAAACCTTGTAGTGCTGCTCAACAAGATAAGCAAAAGGAATTTATTGCAGGGTTAGAACAACATCCTTTAGAACCCCCTGGGCAGATGGATAGCTGGGCCTCTTGAGGAATGAAACAGTGCACAGCAAAGGTATTGGAAAACAGGCATTAGCTCTCTCCCTCTTCCTGTGTGGTCTTGTAAGAAAGAATCGTACTTCATTGAAAAACTTGGCATTGGCTCCCATGTGCCCCTCCAGTTTGCTGACGCTCAACTTGTTCATGCTCTGTGAACTGTGTTGGACTTTGCAAATGGAAAGTAACTGACAGAGATGCAAACTCTGTCTTGTTCAAGAAAATTTTAACTTACCAACCGTTGCCCCCCCCACCTGCAAAAAATGTTTTGCCTTGATTTACAGTTCAATTCCTTTGCTCCATTTGTTCCCCCCCTTTGAACCAGCTCTAACATGTGTTTGGGTTTCTTGTTGATTAATGAGTAAAATAAAATCTTTAATGTGTTCATTTTTCATCTGTATAAGAGTCAAGCTTCACCTTTTTTTTTTTTGAAAATCATCTTTCCTCTCTTGCTTTTACTGATTCTGCATGCACCCAGGAATGTGGCTGTTTCATCCCATGCTGATTTTGAATGATTTCGGTTCAAAGGGACAGTGCCTCGAAATCTCAGTTACAAATTCGTGATAGAGAAGAATGTGTTTTTATGTGTTCAGCGGGCATCATTCCACCCTTGTAAGGTTAGTTGAGTCAAGAGGGTGAGTGAGACCTCTCACTGCCCACATGTTTAATGGACCCAGTATTTGGGATGTTGGGGAGGAAGTTCCCAGGAGAGAGAGAGAGAGAGAGAGAGAGAGAGTGAGTGAGTGAGAGAGTGAGTGAGTGTGTGTGTGTGTGTGTGTGTGTGTGCACTTGTGCACTCTTGGTGGTTGGGAATGGTTCTTGCACAGAGCAGATACTCAAAGTTGACTCCTACAGATGTAATGGCTATAAAAGTATCTCAGACATGCCTTACAGAATTGGGGTATTCGTGGGAAGGGAGAGAGGACCTTAAACCGGAATGAGCAATGTCCGTTCATTCATCTCACAAAACTTCACTGAATTATGTCTGTTATGTAAAGTCCTTGTGAGGGGCTCTGGTGTAGATCAAGGGGCTGCAAAACAGACATAGGACTCACTGTAATTCAAATTAGTGTGTGATAAGTACTATAAAGCATGACAGATAAAGGTTGTTGGGAGTCTGGAAGACGTTGCCATGACATCCTGGTTGAGGGAATTAAATATGGCTTTCTGCTATCCTAGCAGCCCTTGTGGACCCTGAATGAGAGACCAGATTGGAACTTGTCGTGTGTGGTGTAGGGGTATGGTGGGATTGGGGGTGGGAAGAGGTAGAAAGACACCAGGTGTTCTGCAGTAGAAATCTTTGCGTTTCCTGGAGCCCACTCTTCTGGGCTGTCTGCTCCCGCACAGTTCATTGTCTTTTAGCTGCTTTGCGTCTCTACATTGCAGCTAACTGATGGATCTGTAGAGTCTGTAGGCTTAGGTAGGCTTTCCTCCTCCCAGCAGAAAAAACGGTTGCCACCGTATGCAATTCGGGTGTATTGTTAACTTGGCCTACCCACAGACTGTAACATCTGCCTGTTGCCCCCCTATTGCAAGAGTAGAATAAAATCTTGAACACATGCTCCTTTTCTATCTGTATCACGGGCATGACTTTACCTTCTCCTGCAAATATACATTTGAATAAGCCCCCGTACTGGATTTTTGTTTTGTTATAGTTTGTCTTCCTCTAGTTAGCTCCTGGGCTGATGTCCCTAATTTCAAGAAACTGTTGCATAGTCGATGGTATATTTTAAAATCTGAGCTCCTACCCCCAGAAGGAGGAATCTAATTGGCTCCATTTTGGCCACAACGTCTACCCCAGTTCTGACTGTTTGCAGGACACAGGCTCACTTCATTGTGTGAGGGATGAAGTTTTAAGACAGAGTTCGTTATATGTGTTTTCTGTCTCGGCTAACAATACTGCTCTTAAAGATGGAGTCACTTCTACCTAGTAAGCTCTTGGTTAACCACTGTGTCTGCAAGTTCTGATTTATTTCATAACGGAGGTGGGACTCTATATAACAGGAGCACAAGATGAAGGGAAAACAAAACTCAATTTACAAAAAGCTAGGGATTCTTTTAACTTACGACAGTAAGACTTTCCCGAAGGAGGTGCAAACCTGTGAATCTGGTATCTAAAATACTTTAGAGGTAAAAATTCTAGGAGAAACATATCTGGGACTTTTTAATATCTCCAGTCAGTCTTTAAACTGAAAGTTTTTTTGCCTGGAGTTTGGTATGATGGAAATTATTTCCCATTTCTCCCGGCTGCTGTATCATCTTGGCACTACAAAACCGTTTACTGTTTACTTATTCTCCAGCAATTGTGCAATTGAGGCAAGAGGGTAGGAGTCTTTCTATCCAACCTCAGAGACAATTTGATTACATTGTTCATACAGAGGCATCTTCACACTGAATGTGAATCCTGACTGCTTGGAAGATTGAAAACCACCCTGGCAGAGGAAACTCTTCTAGCAGTATTTTAGTTCTTCATTGGTGAGTCAGGGCACAGCAAATAGAACTCTCAGGTACATGTAACTTTATCACGAAACTTTGGTAAGCTAAACTAGCAAAAGCAAAGGCAATGGATTTTGAATTTAAATAATTCTTAATCCACAGCTCCATGGTGTAGGAGTAAAGAAAGAGAACAGGCCCGATCAGAGATAATCCCCAAAACGTGATCCGTGGCTGGGGAGTCACTGGGCGGGGAGTTAGAAGAAAAGCTGACAGCATCATTTCCTAACTTTGGAACGTTTTTATTCTGAAGTGGTTATCAGTGATTGTAAAATGTATGTGTTCTCCGAATCTCTATTCAATGGAAGACGTGGACACGGAAACGGGAAGGGTTTGTGAAAATTGAGAAGACATAATTCAGAATTTTTGATTTCACAGAATCAGTGCTGTATTCTGTCATTTTATTCTCTTTTTATGTAAGCACACGTCCTCTTCAAATGCATGTTTTTTAAGTGAAAGAAAATCTTTTTAAGAGGTCAGTGTCCATATAAAAGAAGGAAACAATGAAGCAAACCAAGGGAGACTTTTTTGTGTTTTCTAATTCTTTTCCTTTGGTTGGTGAAACCGTTAAGACGATTACTAGGGTCTTAACCGACCATAAACATACTACAGATGCATTCTGTATGTTGAATTAATTGAAAATACACTGGGTACTGAATCTCATAAAATGGGCAGCTGGAGATTAAAACAAATGCAATGGAAATAAATTTGTTTTTATTGCAGTCTTGCAACCTTATATGTATGGATTTGTAGAGTCTGTTCAATATTTATGTGTTCATCATTTGATCCAGAGCTCTATATCTTCCTTTAAAGATAGGCAACTCAACTCTTTATATGTTGGGTGTATCCACTCATTACCAGATTTTATATCCCGTTCCTTGGGAGTCACCTTTTCTGAGCTAGTAAATGCTTATATGTGTCAGCATTTAAAACTGGAATATTTTTATTTTAACATTATTTTAAACTTACAGAAAAGCTGGGAAACTAGTACATAGAATAATTGTGTACCTTTTATGTAGATTCATCAACTGCATGCATTTGCCTCCATTTTATCTGTATCTTCTCTCCTGACCCTTTCAGAGTAAGTTACAATACCTTGGCCACCAACGTTTGAGCCATAGGCATACGATATCTGTGCCCTAGGAGAGTTTTAGTAAGGCTGGTTGGGTTATCTCCATTTATGTACACTCTTAACATGGAAACATTTTTAGAAAAATATAAAAATACCTGGGGAAGAAATCAACCCATGAACTGGGTGCCGCAGTTGAATCATGAAACTTTAATAGTAAACCTACAGGCATACTTCAAGGAAACGATCAATGCCTTTTGACACAGGTGTTCTGGGGACTTGGGTTCTGCCTTGCTCTCGAGCCAGAGACCCAAGTCATGTGAGTTTTCTGTCTAGGGCTAAGGTGGGCTGGTACCTGGATGGTGATGTCAGTTGCCCTCAAAAGATTCGGCGTCTAAGTGCCCTGGCATGACAGAGTTTGACATCTAATGAAATCTAAACAATAATTGTTTCTACCTCCAAATGATGTATCTTTTGTTACCTTTGCATACTTCGTATTTAGGCTAGATTTACCATAGCATCTGTGAGAATCAGAGGCGACCTAATCAAATTTCAATTTCATATTGTAATGGCCCCAAGATTGGCCACGTCCTCTTTGACCCTATTAGGAAAATTAAAGAACTTCCTAAGACTAGTAGAATCCCTGGGGGAGAAGTAAGGAATTCCCAGTAGTGCCCCTCCTAGGTAAGCGAATGAATTCAGCAGTTACGGGGACACTGCTGTAGCTGACCGGTCAACCGGAAAGCCAGTCCTCTGGAAAACAGTGGAGAAAGGGGAGAGGGGGAAGAATGATGTGGTGGACGTTTAGCGGGGAACCGGTGTATGAGGAGCCCGAGGGGTCCTGATGAGAAGTGAAATTTAGTACAAGTTGAAGGAGAATCTGCTATGAAATAAGATCCACATACATTTATCCCCCCGTCGACATTTCTTACGTATTTATTGCCAGTGTTTCTATTTTGTTCGCAAAAGTGTGGAAGAAACAGACAACCGAATAAAGAGAACGATGCTCAGACAAGGGGATTACCAGGTTATGATTCAACTGGAAGACCAACATAAAAATTCATGGTGGAATATATCAATTTTGGTAAAATATCAAGGACACAGAGGCCAGGAAGACAAGATGACTGAGTGGGGGGTTTTAATCTTCACCTTGATGACGGGAAGCAAGATAGCAACTCAAGTGGGAAATCTCCATGTTTCTTTCCGTTCTGCAAACATTTAACTGAGGGGGTTGGCCTTAGGAAAGGCAGAATGTTTGGAAAAGGGAGGTGCTTGGGAGCAAGGAGGTGAATCCCAGCGGGGCTGGGCGTTTGCAGCAAAGATGAGCAGGTAAGAGCTGGGTACCGTGATCCTGGCGAGTTGAATGTGTCTCAGGTTTCAGGGTCGGGTCAGAGAAGCTTCTTTGTCAACAGCAACCATTCTGTTTCTGGTTTGTTTAAAATTGTGTGTTTGATTTCTCTTGCTTCTACAACATAACAAATTAGCACAAATTTAGCAGCACCGAACAACTTCATTTTATTGTCTCAGATCTCTGTAGGTCAGGAGTCTGGGTGGGCTTGGCTGGGATCTCTGCTTAGGGTCTCACAAAGCTGAAATCAAGGTGTTAATGGGGCTGGGCTCCTACCTGCAGGCTCTGGGGGAGGGGATTTGCTCCTAATCCCACTCAGATTATTGGCATGAAGGTGATAGCAGACCTGACGTCCCTGGTTCTTTGCTGGCTTTCAGCCAGGGGTCATTATCAGCTTACGCCCCTTTCATTTTGAAAGTCAGTGATGCCATTACCAAATCCTTCTTATACTTTGAATTTCTCTGATTTCCTCTCTGTCTCTGCTTTTAAGGGCTTATCTGATTACATGGGACCTTCCTGGATACGTACCAGGATACCTACGTTGATAATCTCCCCATTTTAGGGTCAACTGATTCGGAACCTTAATTATATCTGTAGAGGACCTTTTTAAAAAAATTTTTTTTGAAAAGAGATTATGTATTTGAGAGAGCGAAAGCGAGAGAGAGAGAGCACAAGTTGAGTGAAGGGCAGAGGGAGAAGCAGACTCTCCGCTGAGCAGGGAGCCCGACGCTGGGCTCGATCCCGGGACTCTGGGATCATGACCTGAGCCGAAGGCAGACACCCAACTGACTGAGCCACCCAGGCGCCCCTTGCAAAGTGCCTTTTAACATACTCATAGCGTCAGGGATGAAGGCATGGAAACTTCTTGGGAGTCAGGGTCCTGGCCACAGGTTTTGGTCCTAATGTTGCATGATTTATGGCAAGTCTGCATTTCTGCTCTTCAGGGTCTTCCGAAGTGACACAGGGAAAATGGTGCACCTGTGTCATGGGGATGTTGAAGAACGCGACATTAGTCGTACGGCAGACAGAACGGTGCTGGACATGGGGTTAGTGCCCACTAAGTGTTAGTTTTTATTTTACAGAGGAAACATCAATGCAGCCAGGATCAGAATCTAGAGATGAATTGCTGCTGTAAGACAAGGATGGGACTCCCAACACTGTGGTCACTGGTTGGTGTGAAGGTCAGGCTGGGTCATGGAATCCAAAGCCAGTTCCTCTTGTGGGGGTGTTGTGTTTAGTTGATAAGCAAGTACACGAGCCTGTATGATTATTCCAGGTACATTGGAGTGTGAATGAAGAAATTACACAGGGGGATCCAGGGAGAATATGGTACTGAAAACGTCTGCTGCTCTTCGGTTTCCTCCGTGAGAGACGCAGAACCAGGTCTGATGAGGGAAGTGATGGAGATGGAGGGCCTCCCTCGTGTCTTTGGAGGGACCACACTCGGGATGCAGACTGCACCTAGAGTTAACTGAGTGTAAGAAAGCCATGTGACAGCCACCGTCTGGCTTTCCATGGAAACTGACTCTCTAGGTATTTCCCAGATTGCAAAGGACCACCCGTCCCACTGATGAAAGGTTTCGAGATCTGCTATGAAACAAGGACACTGGAAGGAGAAGGAATTTTTCTCCTCTTCGTGCTACAGACCTTGGAAATTCACTGTGCAGGAATCCAGACTGTTAATTCACTCTGCCTGAATTTTAACATATTTGCATAATTTACATAATTTTATGATTTTAGTGGCACTTGTTTTCTTCTCACTTAAAAAAAAAAAAATCTCTGCTTCATTTTGTCGGGAGAAGGTCTTCCTCGAGGATATATGAATCTTTTAAGATTGTCCAGAGATTCATTGAATGTCCTTAGAACAAGGGAGACGAATAAATCGCCCCTTTTTTGTGTGTGTGTGTGTGTGTGTGTATAGTATCAAATCTGCTCGTTCAGATCCAGAAAGGATTTAAAGTTTTCTGCAGTGTAGAACTACCAAAAATAAAGTAAAAAGAAGACATTTTTATTAGATTTTCCTTTTCATTCCTGTGACTCCCATTAGCAAAGTGTTGAGAACCAGCTATTGTTCTGTGTACAGAGAATAATGGAAGGTAAACCTCTTTGAGCTGCTTACAGAAATTGTCAGACGTAACTTCTGAAGGAAGGTAGCGGAACAAGTCTAACTTCATGCTGAAATGCCAATATATATTGAAATATAAATTGAAATATATAGTATATAACAGTATGTCATCTACTGATGTTATAATACATTGATATATGCATGCATTATAATATGTATATACACACATATGTGCACATGTACACTTTATACATAACATGTCATGCAATATATACATTTATGTATAAATTAATTATAATGCTATGCACAGTGTTATACACTGTATAATTGTTATATGACATTGCATGTATATAACAACGCTTTTTACTGTAGTGTGATGCTCTATATATGTTATATAATGTTTTCTATTTTTTTTTAAGATTTTATTTATTTATTTGAGATAGAGTGAGAGAGAGAGAGAGAGAGAGCACGAGCCAGGGGCAGAGGGAGAGGGAGAAGCAGGTTCCCCACCGAGCAGGGAGCCCCAGGCGGGACTCGATACCAGGACCCTGGGATCATGACTTGAGCTGAAGGCAGATGCTTAACTGACCACCAAGGTGCCCCCTCTTTTTTTTTTTTAAAGATTTTATTTTTTAAGTAATCTCTACATCCATCATGGGGCTTGAACTCACAACCTTGGGGTCAAGGATCGCCTGCTGCACTGACTGAGCCAGCCAGGTGCCCCGTTATAGAATACTTTCTGGGTGTGTGTATAAATACCCATATATGATTTGGGCATATCGAGTCTGACTAAAAGTAATGCCTTTTCCAACTTTTATCAACTATTTGAGGTAACCCAGGGTCTAGATGGATCCATATTTATATATCCATGATTGCAAATGTATCACTAACTTTCCAAAAATTGGACTATTAGGGAAATTAATTTTTCCTTGTTTTGGGCTGTCTGTAAATTCTGAGTTGACAGCAAAGAGAAGAGTTACTGAGTCTTTCCTGAACACAAATTAAGTATCAGGCCTCGTATGTGAACAGGCCGTATGCATTTACACACAGTTTGCACCCAGAATGCGCCATGTACATAGGAAGTCTTAAAAGTGGTCAGCTTCATTCTCTCTCTGGACTGCATTGTAGCAATCTGGTTGTTCTGTGCCGGGCGCACCTCCCTGGCACATGGCCTGGGGTCACCGTGGGTGGACCATCATCTGGCAGAGGGACGAGCGGCTTGTGTGTGGTCCTGACCTGGCATCTTGGGGAGAGGTGGGGTGGGCCGGCAGCAGGGCCCTGTGGGATCTGTGCTCCGGCATGGGACCCCGGCTCCTCCAGTTTCTCCTGTTGTCCGTAGGGTATCTGGGGACGTGGCATCAGCCCTTGCTGTGGGTACCAGCTTCCAGGGGTGGGTACGGCTGCGCCAGTCCCTGTCGGGGAGAAGGAGGGAGGCTCTGGCCCCTGGAACATCACGGCCCAGAAAAGAGGAAACCTCACCAGGTTGTCCTGCAGATGATCCATTTGTCTCTCCACGTTGACTTTCATCATAAAAGGAAAGGGAGTGAATCTCTGTGATGAGTCCCCTTAAAAATAGTCCTCGTTCACCACAGTCACGATGTCCCAGCTACCTGCAGAAGAGCTGATGCCCCGCCTGGCTTCCCCATGCATGGTAACCTGCACCAACTTGGGAGGGGTCTGTTCATTAGGTAAGCGATCCTGGAGAGAATCGTCGTGGTGCGAGAAATCGAGGCCGTCGTGCGTCTGATTACAAATCCGGAATTCACCTTCCCATTCAGCCTTCGGTGTGGGCCAGTCAGGGCAGGGGTCCAGTGACAGGCGTGAGGAGCAGTCCCGCACTCTCTTTCCCTCGTTCTGCTCCTCCGCCGTGTGAATCGCGTGTTAACGCCTGTTTCATCTCCTCTCTGTTACTATGGTTGTTATTATTTTAAATGCTCCTCCAGGGGCTTACCTTGCACTCCTGCATCCCCCAATCTAAACCTGTCCTCTCTGGAAACACAGCGGCTGTGTCCTTCCACGCTGGATCACACCATGACTTCCTTGTCTTCTAAGGCTTTGTCTAGGTGACTTGGTGCACGACGATTCAATGCATAAATGCTGTCACTTCTCTGCGCCTTCTGTGTCCCTCCGTAAGGCAGGCTCCCCGAAGGACGCACAGTTTCTGTCCGCGGTGAAGATCAACAGGACAAAGTCTATTTTTAATTGCATGCAGACACATGGAAGGTGACACAGAAAAATGCAGCACAAGGAGGCAGCCAGATGTTTGTGACTTACTTCCCATCTTAAGGAGACGGGAAAGGGATCTGGGCTTTTCGTGAGGGAGGCAAGTTAAGGGACGGAGAGGGGAGAGAATCCAGGGTAAATAGGAGCTGTCTTGCTATGCAGGTAAGTCTCTCAGGTGCTAAGAATTATCTCCAGGACTAGCTCTCTTTCTGGTGAGAGACATCTTGACAAATGGAAATTTCCTTTATAAATTTCCTTTACAAAAGGGGAAATTTACGGGCTCTATTTTGAGGTGGTTAGAGGGAGGTGAAGAGTTTTTCCTGAGTCTGCTGGCTCTGAATTGCTGTAGCTGAAAATAATCTCTATGACAAAGAGACGTATTTTGGGGTGCATATTCTTGGACCCTACAACTCAAGGAATTATAGGAGCTTGGAAGGAGAGGTTAGGAATTACTTGATAAGACATGCAGAACATACGGAGGATCCTGTAGGATTCATTCCTTCCACATACATTTATTGAGCACCTACTACATGGGTATACCTTTGTAGATGCACAGGACACTGTACATTATGCACATGGAGATAAAAAATCCCTCCCAGACCTAATATTGCTCTGTGTTTGTGGAGGATGATCTTGTTCACAGAGGGAGAGATTGTAATCACAAATTACTGTTTTTTTTTGTGTGTGTGTGTGTGCAGCTACTTGCAGCTCTGCCCTGACCCGAGGTTCATCGGACGGGCATAGACACTTGTAACAAGAGCTTTGCTTTCATGTGTTATTTTCTGCTCATGCTTCAGAATCTGTATTGAATCTTCTTTTTCCTCTGTTGTTTTCTCAGTTTCAAATTTCCATATCTCTTTGGGATTAGTAAATAGAATGTATTCCGTGTCAAAGAGAAACGTGATTTCCTTGATTGAAAGCAGGATTAGGAAGCGTCTACTCAAACATACCTCCAACGTCCATAGCACGTGGTATCACATTCTCATTGATTAGATTTACATTGCTGAGGCTTTGGGGTTGCCTAGGACAGATACCTAGCACAAGGTAGCTTCACCGGAACAGGATATAGGTGTGGTCCCAGGGCCAGAATGAATACTCAGGCTCAGTTCCTCTGACAGGTGTTGACTTATCCTTCTGTGTCCTGCATCTGTAGGCTATTGTTCAGTCTGTCCCCTGTAGAGACGACTCCTCCACTTGGTTGGAAAGAGTTGGCAGCTCCAAGGAATCCTCTTTGATACTTAGTGATTCTAACAAAAGAGGGAGGGACTCCCACCGGAGGGGATGAAAAATAAATTTCCTTCTACCCTCCTGAGTCCTTGGTTGAGACCCCTGTACTACGATTAACAAGAGAAAAAAATAGAAGTGTAGTAACCTACATGTCTCCTGTGTATGGGAGGGGGTACCCCGGGAAAATGAGTAACTCCCTGAGGTGGCCTAAGCCACCAACATAGACATCTTGGGCTAAAGACGAAAGAAAGAGGGGTGTGCCTGTGTTTTGGGGTGTTATGGTGGGGTGACGAGGAAAGAGATGGTAAGCAAGGGTTAGGTTTTTTCATGCAGATTGAAGTTGGTGTCTTTCCCACTGGTAAGGTTCTCCTGTTAACTAACCTTCTTTCCTTGGTGCTGAGATGAAGACACCTTTACAAATGAAGATTCGTTTATAAATGTGAATTTCCCTTTCCAAAAAGTAACTTCTCTTGTGTTTTCAGAGCTTCTCCTGCATCCGCTGTTACTCAAAATAATTAGCTCAAAAAATTCCTTATGCCAGAGAGGCCTATTTTGGGGTGGCATATTGTGCTTTGCTTCATTGCTCTGAGCGTTACACAAAACTCTGAAGGACACTGAGTGGACCTGCTGAGGTGACGTTCCCCCCTCCACGGGACAGATGAACATACCTGATGAATGAGACACTGGGATTGGCCAGGTCCAGCTACTGGGAGCATCCCTATGAGGGGGAGACAGGTGGATACTTGTGCTTGAGAGTCCCACCAGAGCTTGTAGGAGACAGGTGGATATCTGTGCTTGAGAGCCCCGCCAGGGCTTGTGGGAGACAGGTGGATACCTGTGCTTGAGAGCCCCGCCAGGGCTTGTGGGAGACAGGTGGATACCTGTGCTTGAGAGCCCCGCCAGGGCTTGTGGGAGACAGGTGGATACCTGTGCCTGAGTCCTGCCAGGGCTCACAGGCTATCATGGAAGACAGGTAGATACTGACACCTGATGGCCTCACCTGAGCAATGTCCATTAGAGGTAGAGCTGTTCCTCGGTGGGGAGAAGACAGAGATCTGTACACCAGCCACGTGCCCCTCCCTTTTCTCTCATCCAGAGTCAGTACATCATGCTAGTTCATAGCACGGGCTCTGGAGTCCTCATGCCCATGTCACACACCTGTTCTCAGTAACTCCAGCTCCAGAAGGCACCTTTTGCCCACACGTAAGAGGTACCTACAACAGACTATTTCATCACGCCTCCATGAAGATGAAGAGACCATAATCAAGTGACTTGAATCGGGGTCTAACATGTAGTGCCTATTCCGTTAATATTAAGGCATTAATCCATACACCACTGATTCTCGAGGCATACTCCAGCTCTTATGGTCGCTCTCGTGAGGCGTCGGCCTCCTAGAAACCCCACGTTCTGGAGTTTGCTAATTGCGCATGAGAAAATGCAGGTCAGGGAAGTTACCTGTACTAGCAGAGGTGAAGACTGACAGGAAGAAGTTGAGCTTGCTACTGCCTCTCTTGGCATAATCCAGCCCATGACCCCATTCCTCCCTGTCCCTTGGTTCAGTGTCTCCTCCCCGTGCTGGTCGGTGGTCTAAAAACATGATCCGATACCATCAATCTTGAAAGCTCATCCCTTTGTTTGCCTGGAGCGTGCTTATTTTAGATTTCAAGGGAGTTTTCTGTGGGACTAATGGACCAGAGTGATGTCCATATAACTTACCATCCTATGCTGTTAGTGAACTGTTGGCATATTTGCTCTTAGCCTTTTGCCATCCCTAAGTGGGCTTTCAACCTATAGATTAGTGATGAGAAAATCCACTTCTGCATGCTGGGTCCGCCTTTTCCTTCACGCTCGGGTGGTTCGTTTGCTCACTGTAAAATGAGCATCGTGAACTCGGACAACCTCAGAGATTTTGTGGGACGTAAGAGGCAATCATTTTATTTACTTCTACTGGAAGTGAAGTTTTTCTTGTAGAAGAAGACACAGAGAGATGCACAGGCAGGAAGTATCCAGCTTGGTGAATTTTCACAACACGAACCGACGTGGGTCACCACCGCCAAGAGAAGAAAGCAGAACGTTGTTTGCTCAGAAACCCCGTCTGTACTCTCTCTGGACCACTGCTGCCCCCCGAAACACAACAGTGTGCTGACATCTGTCGGAGTGGATTCATTCTGCCTGTTTCTTCGCTTTCTGTTAAAGCAGTCTCCTATAGGACAAGCTCTTTATGTGTGTGTGTGTGTGTGTGTGTGTGTGTGTGTGTGTGTGTGTGTGTGTGTGTGTGTGTGTGTGTGTGTGTGTGTGTGTGTGCGCGCGCGCGCGCGTGTGTGTGTGTGCGCGCGCGCGCGTGCGTGCGCCTGGCTACTTCCGCTCAGTGTGGTGGTTAGGAGATCCATTCATGGTGAATATAGCTGCAAACCGTCCATTGTTAATGCTCTAAAGTACTTCACTGAATATCCATTGCATAGTTCTTTGAATGTTTTGTCTCTCCCCTTAAATTTTTGGCAGAACATATCCTAAGGATTAGTTTTTAAGAGAAGAAGCGTGTGTGCCGTGAACGTTGTGAGACCTTGATTATTGGAAAAAGCTCTCATGCTATGCAGTCATTGGGATATAGAATCTTGGTGCAGGGATGCGTGGCTGGCTCAGTCAGGAAAGCATGCGACTCTTGATCTCGGGGTTGTGAGTTCAAGCCGCACATTGGGCGTAGAGCTTACTTAAAAAAAAAAAAAAAAAATTCTGGTGTAAACGCATATCCCTTCAGAACTTTGAAGTCCTAGCTCTGTGCCTTCAAGTCCCTAAGGATGTGATGAGACGTGTGTTTTCTTTTCTTTCTTTTTTCTTTTTAAGATTTTATTTATTCATTTGAGAGGAGAGAGAGAGATAGAGACCGCAAGCTGGTGGGGAGGAGCAGAGCAGAGAGAGAAGCAGGCTTTCCTCTGAACAGGGAGCCCGACGTGGGACTCAATCCCAGGACCCTGGGATCATGACCTGAGCTGAAGGCAGATGCTTCACCAACTGAGCCACCCAGGGGCCCCGAGACATGTGTTTTTAAGAAATAACCTCACCCCCCTCCTTCTCATTAAGCTTTTAGAATTTTTGCTTGTCGTGCTGTGGTTCTGGGCGTTCACCAGAATGCGGAGCGGTATGGCTGTTGTCTCATAAGGCAGCTTTACTGTTGTTCAGTCTGAGGATACAATCATTTCTTCTACAAGTGATTAAATTATTCCATAATTTAATTTATTGCCTCTGTCTGCTCTGGGTTCCCTCCTTCTGGAAATCCTCTGAGCTTGTAATTTTACCTCCTTGCCCTTCCCTCTGTGCCTCTTCCATTTACTTTCTGTTTCTCTGTATCTTTTGCTCTATGTTCTGGAAGATTTGCTCAGTTCTATCCAATGGAACATAAATTGATTCTTCAGCTGTCTTCATTCTGTTTTGAGATTTTCCATAAACTTTATTTATTTCTAGTAACGATCATTTCCTGTCCCATCCTTTTGGTAACATACTGCTATTTTCCTTATTGAACATCCTCTCAGGTGTCTCTTAAGATACTAATTAGATTTTAAGAGGATTTTCTTTCTTCTGTTCTATCTGCTTCATATATTTTTAGTTGTTCTTTGACATCCTGGTGATGACTTATGTGTATTTTTATTGGGTTTATGTGTTTGTTTTTCTACCAGTTGGTTGTCTTTGTTAGACCGTTTATAGTACTGAATATGAGACTGGGTGGATTAATGTAGGTAGCTGGAGCAAATGCTTTCCAATTAGATGGCTCTGTTTCTAACAGACTTTGTTCACAGAGGTGGGGATGACAGGTCCTGTCCCAGATGGGTTTTTCTGAGAGGACACGTGGAGTTCACATAGGCACTCTTAGGATCACAGTGGACTCAAAACAAAGGATGCCTTCATCCTGCAAAATGAGGACCCTGAGCTTTTCATTCCTTGGCAGATCTTCCTTGCATTTCATTGTCTGCATCCAAGAATAATCTCAGATTTCCTTGTTTTTTTGTCTTTACTCTCTCTTTTTGCATCCATGGCCATATGAAGGGCTGTTCCATGAAAATTTCTCCCTGTTTAGAAAGCAAGACTGAGGCCTTTGGCTGGGGAGAGTTTCTGCAGCTGATCCATAACCACTTTGGTGTGAGGGGCTATCTGGTAGACCTGCATATATACATCTGCATATATTTATATGCGTGGTGTGTGTGTGCGCGTGCGCGCACACCCTCATGATTCTTGATGCACACTGTCTACAGGTCATACACACACATCAGTTTCTAAGCTTCCATTATCATTTATATACTCGTATAGTCTCATTTCCATTTAAAAATGTTCTGGAGGTACCCTCTCTTCTTTCTGACCCTACAATGGAGTTGGCATTTATCTTTTATGACTTGATTATCATTTCAGTAGCATCCTGGGAAGGGAGGGAGGTAGGCTAATGTGTGGCTTCAATCACCATATTGAACTAGAAATTCCACCCACAAGTTATTAGCTGACTTCCAGACTGGCCACACAGATGGTATATAGCTTCTTAAAATTCCCCTTATAAATGTTTATCGTTGACTAGATGATCAGAGCTTATTTTATATCCCAGATTTACAGAGATTGTTTTGTGATTTTTACATTTTCTGTTTAGTCAGACATGTTTGTATTTGTTGGCCCCCAAACACATTTGACCACGTTGGAAAATGGCCAAGTTACTCAATGCTTTCTATGTCTCCTAGATGTTTGACCTTCATCCTATTCCATTTGACTTCTATTTTAGAATAGATTCTTTGACCTACTGATCCTGAGATTATGCTTTCAAGTATTTCACTAATCTTTCTCTGTCACTTCTTTTTCTCTTTGTCTCCTCCACCTCCTTTTTTTTCTCTTTTCTATTTTACCAGCCCAACTATGCACACAGGGTCTGCGTAATGGTTATTAGCAGCAGATCGACCTTGTCTTTATCAGAAAGCCTAAGTGTTATGTTCAGGCAGATTCTGTTTCCACTAATGAAGATGCAGTAAACATCACTTCATTTGCAAGTTCTTACCCTTCCTTGCACTTAACGAAGATCGTGGCTTTGTCGTATTGAGCTATTTCTCACAGTTGGATTTCCTAGTTTTGTTAGGAAACTTAGAAATAGATAAAAGGGTAGACATTTACAGTATAAGGTGGTTTTCCTATTACATTTATGAGGTGGCGTGAAGCTGGAAGCAAATTCATCTTTACAAAAATGCTTTAAAACCACATCTCATTTTATGTAAATGGCCACTTAGTAAGAGCATTTCACCAAAAATAGCATAATATAGACTATGTTGAAACTATTGTAGTTTCTTAGAAGAGGGACTATTTCAATAAGAGAAATACTTTATTAACTGTTCCATCACTGATGAATATTCTAAATTAATCTAACCTAGGATTTTAACACTTGAAGATTTACTCATCAGTAGTTTTCAACAACCAAAAGTAGCCTTTGCCAATGGATAGTGCTAGCAGAAAATGCATTTCACCGGAATTATAACTTTTCTTGAATTAGTTCAGTATACCTCATCTAGCAAAGAATAGAACCAATCTACGTTGAACTGAAATAAGAGCATAATTTAGATCAGAAGTTAATGGGATAGGAGCTCGCCTGAATCTAAATTCAGCTCTGAGTAGAGCAGAGTTGGTGCTCAGAGCCCATGGAACAATACTAAAATATTTTGTGCCATATGGTGGGGAGCAAAGCTCCACACCGAAGCTTGGTTGGGAAAAGGTTCCAAACCTTATTCTCATGTCTTGTGGTTTTAATTATGGTGCCTCTTCTACCTACTCATAGTTTATTAAAAGACACACAAGTCATAAGTGAACCTGGATTTCTCGTATAATTTGGCTTCTCATTTAGAGTCTTCCATTCCTCATTAGAACCTCAGGCAAGGCATGATCTCTTCAGCGTCTCTCCTCATCTGTAAAATTAAGGCATTCAGAATTCCAAGTGATTTCCTTTTTCCCCCTTAATCTCTGAATTGAGGAAAATTTGGCTGATAGAAACATGTTTCCATGGGTAGGTGCTAACGCCAGTAAAGTCATGCACCACATTTAGGACGTGCTTGAGAGTGAATCTGGTGGCAGATACATTGGATCGATTTCACTGTTCCAAGCAGCTCCATAAGTAATTAAAAATCTTGCTTTATCATTTTGAAATCAATAATTTCCTATTATCCCAGGACACAGTCCACTTCTTGGTCCACGGTCTTATTTAACTTTTTTTGGAATTTTACATTAAATAGTATTTTTAAACCTTAATGTTTGAAGGAGATTTCTGAAAGTCTACTGCTGTAAATCAAGTTGCTCAGTGACCTGGAATCTCTTACTCTGTTCACTTGATACTTCCTGTCTTAGTAAATTCTTCTGTGCAAACAAATGTTAAGAATACTGATGAGCATCCAACTTTTCAGAAACTACAGTTGCATGGGGGAAAAATGAAACAGTTCCTGTATTTTTCTATTAATAAACATTAAGTTGTCTCTATAAAAATATAACAAGTAGGGCAGTGTATTAAGTGAGGAAAATCTATGTTTCATATATTAAAATGGTGCCTCATGTGCTCTCAAGAGTGACTCAGAATAGTTTAGCTTTGTAAGTGGATAAGGCAAGAAAAGACTCAAAGTGTGCTATATATCAACCATTTATCATACAAGCAAAGGAGCTATAACATATTCCTAGTCTAGATGTCAAGATTCATGAAGCTACCTATGCCAGTAGAAAGGGCACTTATTCCAGTGATTTTAATGGGGATACCCATTTTTTTGTTGGGAAGCCTACTGTGTTCGAGAGACTTGACCAAAACTGTTAGTGAATCCTTACGGCCACCCTACAAGGTGAATCTGAACCACACACATTTTACAAATGAGACAGTGGATACTCACGTTGCAGAAGGCATTTGCTGGAGGGCTGACAAGTGACAGCAGTTCACCCAAGACCCTCCTCCGCACATCATCTGTGGCCATTTATATGAAACACCCCTTGTCAGGGAGATGCGGTTTAGCGAATATAAGTTGTGAATACGGCCCACACAAGCCCTTGAAAGTTTATGGAAGGATTTCTAAATTTGACCAAACGTTGCCAACAGAAGTTACCAATGCAGATACCCCTTCTTTTTGGTGAGCCACTCGTTCAACTGGTATTCGTCAATCTCTTTTCCCTGTTCACTGTAGCCATTCATGCATGCGTGCATGCAACCCTTCATCCATTCCTCATTTAACAGATGTGTAATCTCTTCTTCCCAAGAGCTTTGTCTTTCTGCAGTGCAGCTGAAACAAGGATTTCTATTAAAAACAGAGATTTTTTTTTCTTTAATGGCTGACGTCCCATTCTCTGCTACAGTGGTGCATTTTGAGCACGTTTAGTTGATATTCGTGTCTGGGTTCTTCAATCACATGCCACGTTGTCTCTGCTATGAGGTCAGTTGTTCCTCTTGAGTGTGAAATATAACTGTTGTCCTTAGAGCGAACAAAACCGTACACAGATCATGGGTACGCTGCCGCTGCCAACTTGTAATTCAGTCGAAATTATTTTCTTGAAACACTGTGTTGAGTGTTTTTGAGAATTCCAGTTTCAGTCAGCAGACGTGAATTTTGAAAGTGAACACATGCTTGAATCGGAAACATTCATATTTTGGAAAAGGTGCATTTGGTGGGAGGTGGAAATCGAGTGAGAGCACGGAAGGTTTTTCTCGCTGCAGTATGGAACCCATTTGCCACTTCTACGCACCTGCGTGACCTGTAATGCTCCGAGAGATCCTGGCTCACGATATCATAAAGGAACAAGTGTATGGAGATTTATTTTAAAGTGAGGTAGGATCGCTGCTAATTTGGGCTATATGATGTGGCATAGCTCCAGAGGAACAGACGGAGGGGTGGAAGGCAGTGCAGTTGCTGGGCTGGAAGCCAAGGCTTGGAATCATTGTACTTGTAGATGAAATAATAATTATTTGGGATCGCTTGCTAATCAGCAAAAACTTGGAAGTGGCTGCTGACAAGCACTTGTGAGGTAATTAAGGTGAAATGCTGAATTTACATACATTTCCACTTTGATCATTGTTTGCAAGATTCCCTCTCTAGAAATAGACTTCACTTCTTTCAAAATGCACGTAAAAGCCAAGGCAGGGGAGCAGGAAAGTGCAGTGCACTGATAATGCTTAAAACAAAAATTGCAGAATCCCCCTCATGTAGACAATTATCTGAAGATGCTCTTGTCTTTAATTGTAAGGCAGGCTCACCTTAACTTTAGCAAATTATGAGATATAACTAATTGGTATTTTGCTTTTTGACATCTTCAATCAATACTGAAGTTGGGGGCTTTGTGGACATATTCGATATGCCTGTCAAGATGTGTTTTTATTGATTGTATAATGAGTCCTATTCTCTGTGCACGTGTGGAGTGGCCCGTTCTACCAGTTAATGCAGAATTGGGCATTGCCATTTTATTTCAGGAGTGAAATAGCTTACAGGAAGTGAACATAGTGCCAAATAGAATCTTTATGTATGGCAAGGACTCTAGTTTTAACTAACTTCACATGTGCATTTCAAATTTATTTATTTTTTAATAAGTTTTTTAAAAAAGATTTTATTTATTTATTTGAGAGAGAGAGAGCACAAGCAGGGGGAGAAGCAGGCTCCCTGATCAGGCAAGGAGCCTGATGTGAGACTCTATCCCAGGACCTCGGGATTATGACCTGGGCCGAAGGCAGAGGCCTAACCAACTGAGCTACCCAGGCGCCCCATGGATTTTAAATTTAAAGTAAAGCTTAATTGCAGAGGGGCGCCCCTGAGAACACTCTGCACAAAAATACTTTAGAGGTCGAGTTGTGATTTGTGCATGGAGCATGGAACCCTTGGTCCAGACCACGACTTTGAGCAGTTGTATGGCCTTGGACAAGTCAAATTGCCATTCTGTTCTTCAGTTCCCTTATTTAGAAAATTGAAGAATGAGCTCCAAGTACTGCTGGGATCTCTTCCAATGCCTACAAGCCTTTAGAAATCATGTTAGTAACTTATAGTTGTGATCATTATGAAATTCTGTTGGTTTGGCTCACAAATGATTTGCAGTTTAGAGTTTCTTTAAATTCCGTTTTGTTCATATAAATAAATATTTCGTGACTAATCCTAACTGGACATTTTTTTAAGTGGTGGGGCTTTGCAAATGAACTGAATGTCCAAATGGACAGTGGACAGACCATATATGGCCATAGTACTCAGACCCGTCTGTCACCTCTTCATCACTCGCCTCTAGAGTCCAAACTCCAACCTTTACAGCAGTCGTGCTAGAATGGTCTGCCTCTCTTCCAGTTCAGGACCAACTAGAGAAAGTGAAATGCGTTCCCCAAGCTGAGCACTGTTAGTTAGGGTTTGCATTTCCCCAGACCAATAGCCTGCACATCTGAAGCCTGCCTTGGGGTCTGCGTCAGGCCTAGGTGATGGTGACAGCCTCCCTTTCTAGAGCAAGCTCTGAATAAACAGTCTGTTTGCTTTCATTTGAAGGGGGGGGTCTTTGTTTATTTCCACCAGCATGAGATGGTTTCTAATACAGGTGGATGCCATGGGTACAGGCTGAACACATCACCATCATTGTAGTTGACACACGTTGATTTCTGTTTTGCACTGTAGATGTTTCTTTCTATTTGGTGAAAATTGAGAATAATCAATGCTCACTTCTCAAAGAATACAAGAGTGATGTTGTTGTTTTGGTTCTTTGCTTTTTATTAATAATTGAGAGCTACTTTCCCAGTAAGCCCAGTGTTGTTGTTTTTCTCTCGCATGTCTGAAACTTGAGTCAACAAGGCAGGGAGTAAACACGGGTTCCGAACACTGGGGGTTGGAGGGAAAAGCAGGAAGTTGATGATCAGTCATTTTAAGAGTTGATTTTGTATAGAAACAAACCCCGAGAGTGATCTGTGATAGCAGAGGAGATTTGAGCAATTGGAAGGCAATTTATCAGATGGTTTTGGAGAAAGGATGAGATTCAGGGAAAGTGGGTACAGCTGAATAGACGTTTTTCTCTGCAATTTGCTACATCTAAGTGGAGCCAATGGAAGATGCAGGGTAGTTAACTGCAGGAGTTCTTTGTGAGGGGTTATTTGATCTGGGTTTTTATCCTGCTGCATTCTGTGATCCTAGGAACAGACCTCTGAAGGCTTTCTCTGTATAATATGGTTTTCCTACCCATGGGCATCTGTAAGAAAAGGAATACAAGATGAAGCTCTGCCATCCAGGGTTCACTGAGGAACTGTGAAGCCTCTTTGGTGTTGTCTGTTCTAAGAGATGCCCCGTGGTCTCTCCAGGAATTTCACTGGAGCAGGATGTGGGCGCTTTGAAGAAGCAAGGCATTGTACAGCTTAATTCTGAGGCCATTGAAGCAAAGAGACTCAAGAATAAGTTGTGAATTTGATCCCTTGGAAAGGAAGAGACAGACAATGTTTCTGAAAATAAATGTGTTTGAACATAAAACAGAGAAATTGCACGAAAGCAATCTTCCGTGTTTGATGGCAATTTCCATTTGTTTCAACCACTTTTTCAGACAAAATTACAGTGGAGCTGGCTTATTCCTATTTAACCAGTCTCTGGATATAAAGTCACCCCAAATCTTCAGCTATTGACTTTGAAACACTGCTTACAGAAAAGGTACCTCTGAAACACGCTAATCTTGTGTTTCTTTATAAAAAGAAATGCCAGTAGGACCTTAGGTCTGTACCCATGTGGCTAGAACCATCTTACCATTTCACATTAGAAGTGGGAAGGGCATTGCCCAGCCTCTCACAAAAGCTCGTTGAGACATTTTTGGTAAGATTTGTTGGGAAACAAGGATATGAAGTACTTTATCCACTGATCCCCACATCCTGTAGGGTTGAGGGTGATCCCCAGGGGGTTAACTTCCTGGCAGGAGCCCCTGAGCTCTTAAGTAGAGTGAGACTATAATAGTTCGCTAGGGATGTTGGGTGGGTTGTGGTGCTGTCCACTACCATGGTGCTGAAATCAGGAGAGAAGAGAAGATGCGGTGTCAATCCTGGTGAGTGACAAGGCTCATTTGGTTCATTCTGTCCATGAGATACATATATCCTTGTGTTCAAGAAAGTCATGAAGAAGGGCATTAAGGCATAGTACACTCATAAGGGAATTAGGTGCCTGGTTTGTCCATCAGGATGCCTGACAGTGGAAACCAAGACCTAAGATTGGAACGTTGAGCCTGGGGTAGGCCTGGATTTCAGACTCCTAAAGTCTGGACTCTGTAGATGAAGAAGCATAAAATAAGGGAATTCTGTATTACCAGAGAACAAGCATTGTACTAATTGTCAGCACTAAGAATTAGCCACAACTGTGCCATTCTTGTGCCGTGTAATCTTTGGCATTCCAGGCAGGAAAAAAGGCAGAGTAGAAGACAATGAGTGCAGAAAGAAGGATGCCCTGTTGGTGGGAGTTCATGTGATGGCAGACTCAGCTCTCGGAGAGGAAGAAGGGCCTTAATGAGAAACTTGAAATTAACAAGTTTTAAAACCCAAATGTGAAGTGAATTTATTTCGACTGGGTTAGATTATTCCGTAAGTGACTTTCTGAGGAAAAAAGAAAAGTGCTGATTTTTAGTTATTCACTAATAAAAAATGCATGAACCCCACTTACTTCCTGGATCAAAGGCATTTTCTACTCACTCAGCCCTTTGGTCTTTCATAGAATGACAGTATAGAGAACCACTGGCCAGGACGCTTTTCCAATCCTTTCCGTACCATGAACATTTTCACGTTCTGTTTATTTGAGTGACCATCCCATTAAAATTGTCATTAAGTAAGCACACGGGGTGGAAATACAAGTCAGCTGCGCACCAGAGCTACAAAAATCATTAGTCATTGTCTATCCAGTGGGATTACACATTGACCAAGGTTTGTCATCCTGAAGGCACTTCCACCAAGAAATCTAGAAATGGGAGCAACACAATGGAGTGAGTATTCATACAATAGCTCAGACAAAAATCCAACTTTTGAGACGATAGTCCTTGTTATGGAAGATAATGCTCGTATCGTATTTGTATCATGCATTACAAGAATTGTCTGTTAGTTTACTGTGGCTTAATTTGCCTTTTAAATGAAATTATTTATTTATTTCATATATGTTAGGGCTTTTTTGTTGTTGTTGTTGCTGTCAGTTTAAAGCCTTACATATCTTATACTTGCTTTGTTAACACATGTCGTATTTTGCCTCTTTTCTATTGTTTACTGACATAGCCCACTGCCAAAATTACACAGACCATTAAAGGAGAAAGTACAGCCTGGAACATACCACACGTTCATTAGCAGTTAGACTTCTCTAAGGGTCAGCTAAGTGTTATGTCACCGTCAGCTGTCAGCACTGTCTTGTGTATTGATTTCCACTTGCCGTGGTAGTTTCTGCAGTGCAGGAAGGCGTTTTGGCTCTCAACCTGCACTTCCTTTTCATGAAATTCTCATTTGCAGAATGTCAGTAGGATGCTTGGCACTTCCAGACAGCGTGTCTGTGCTTCTTCAGCATTTTCAACATGGTTCCATTGTAGCCCCATGACGCTGTTTAAGGATGGTTCGTCTCGGCAGCTCTCCATTGGCTAGCCTGTAACTCTGTGTGGGGATCAAGCATAGGGTCTTTATTCTTGCATCATCTGCATCCGTCTGTCTTCCCCCAAGCCCCCATACACAAATCCACATACATATCGACTGTGTTTCTCGACTGGTACAAGACACCCAGTCACCACTGGCTAATGTCACTGACGCAAAGTGTGGCTCTTCCTCTGGATGGTTATCTATGATCTCCTATAAGAGCAGGAGACAGTAACATGTCCAGTTAGGTGGATAAATATGCCTTATTTCTTTTTCATCTGGACGGGCAGTGGAAAAGATGCAGAGAAAAAGAGCTACCTGTAAGATAATTGCTTAGCTGGAAGATAAATTCCTTGCCATTATGTTATAGGATATATATTGTATTTTTCATCTTGAATTTCCTGTTGCCGTTATCAGAACGCTTGCTTTGGAAGAAATGCCAAATGTCCTTGAACATGCCAAGCTAATAATCTGTAGACCCCAGAGAGTGTGTCCACGTAGATGTCAGGGATGATACACAACCTCCCCCGAAAGGACCAGACATAGAAATTAGCCAGTTATGGAACTCTATCCCCAACCATTTACCCCAGATCCAATTTCCGCAGGGCCTTCCTCAAACATCCCTTTTCCCTGAACTCTGTAGCACTTCCAACTGATATTCCAGTCAAGTCTCTGGCTCAGGACTCAATTGCACCTAGTCTTTTCCTTTTCACTAATTCCTTCTAATAGGAGCCTTGACTTTTCATGTGCATTGTGTATTCCTTGATGGTGTGCCATGCCATGGATTGGGAGGGCCTGGCAGAGCCCTGGATGCATGGCAGCTTTTCAATAAACAGTTGTCGACCGATAGCCCTTAGGGTGTGAATTATGAGTTCTAGCAAAAGGCAAGGTTTCATTTGCATAATTATAAGCTGAAGACTGGCAGGGAAAATGAGCGGCCGAGCTACTTCATAGCTGCTTTGGCTGCCGCTTCTGCTTAAAGTGTAGTCCACATTAAGTACATTAAGTATTCCAAATTGAAATTTCCAGAAGTCGAAGAATATGTATTGTAGTGTAAGGAGTTAAAAGCAACATCCTCATTCACTCAGGGAAGGCTGCAGTATCCCAACGTTTTCAAATTAAGGATGATTCCATTAACGATGCTTGGAAAACATTCTAGGGACATTGAACTTTGGAATAAACATCAGTCTGATAGCCCTTACATAGGGATTCTTAACTGGACATCATGAGTCAACTTTGGAGGGTATAAGAATCCCTTGATATAGTACATCCAATTAGGTACCTGCAGGTGGGCATTTAAAATTCTCAAAGGAATTTCTTTCTTTCGAAGGAAGGACCCATCAGTACTCCAGTGAGATCTTTTATTCCCTGAGCGGGTTCTAGAGGTAGAGAATGCCACCATAGTTTGGCCAGCAGAAAGGGCCCCCAAGAGGGGGCCTTCGTGTTGGGACGGGGAAGTAGGAAATGTTCTTTTGAGCATTCTTCACCACTAGCAAAGATCTGTATTGTCCAAGTTGTTAATTGGCTGTTCTCACCTGTTATTTCACAAAAGGGTGATTATACAAGTCATTAGCTTTGCATTTTTTCTCTTTTCTGAACCTCTTCTCTGTTGCCTTTTGAATTCCTCTTAAGAACTCGGTTCTAAGACTTCTGGCACCACCAGCCTCCCTGGAGACATCTAGTGATGGATTGGCATGAACACGGCCTCTCTTCATTCTGCGCTTTTCCTGAGCCCAGCTTAATTCAGTTTCGCCAGGCAAGCAATTTTTCTACCTAGCACCTCCTCTAGATCAATCATTTTGTTATAATTCATGACTCGACAATTCTTGAGAGCTTATCACTGTTCACTCTGGAGATTGGAAGATGATTATGCGTTGCAGCAGTTTTGCCACTCACTCTGTTACTTTTCCAAGGTTCTTCCTGGCCTGAAGGGTTTGTAGCACATTTCGCAATTGCAGATGCTTCATACATGGGAGGAGACCAGGCATAGCTCAAGACAGCTTGAGCTTTAAAAATCTGTCAAATCAAGAACAATTATCTGAAAAGAAAAAACACCTACCTTATAGAGAGTAAAAAAAAATTGGTAGGAACCAGTGACCCCTAAGATACTAAACTGTGGTTTCTTGAAGTGTGATTCACAGATCCTCAGTACCTTAGTACATATCAATGCAGTGATACTAAACTGTGAGCTGTCATTTTGTTCTTTCCTGCTATATGTTGCTCGTTTCTGACAACCCTGTTTCACTTAAGAATGCCCTTCACAAAGCAGGAAACAATCTCAATGTCATCAAGTCTCAATACTGGGGTATAAGTCTTATCAATGTTTAGTGTGGCAAAATGGGAAGCCTGTGTAAACTCATCACAGAATGTCATGGTTTTTGTGGGGGAAAGCTCTCGTCTCATTATTTAGTCTTGGGCTCAGTGGGTCACTTTTCTTGTGGAATGTCATTTCCACTTGAAAGAATGACTGCCAGTTACACTTCGGACTGGATAATTTGGAAGACACTGTTTTTGAAAGTGAAGAACGTGAACTGGTCACTCTCAAGTACAACAAGTGATAGTAATCTTTGACAGTTCTTCGGTGCTTAAAGACTATTCTGAGGACATCAGTAGTGATTTTGACAGTTGAGGTTTTTAATATTCTGTAGTACGATGTACAGATATTTAGAGGATCTGCAAAACACACGGAAGCAATATTTTGTATGTGAATACTGCATCATGTTACAAAATCATGCATGGCTAAAATATCCTTTTGAAATGTAAGGTATACCCATGGATTTTAATATAACAGCATATGAAACGTTTATTAATACTGACTATAGATTCCAAATGTCAAGTAATCGTTCAGAAGCTACTCTTAATAGAATGTGGATGTAATGTCAAGGAAGAATGTCCACAGTTGTCTGAAAAAGCTCTTAGGCTACTCCTCTGCTATGCAAGAGTGGATTTTTTTCAGACTCAAAAACAACATATGACGGCAGATTGAATACAGGAGCAGATATTAGAATCCAGGCACTTACAAAGCCAGGCATTACAGAGATTTTCAAGAGTGTAAAAACAATTTTTTTGTTTCGTAAAATGTGCTGATTTTCTACAAATCTGTCATTGATGTTCTCACGTAGCATTACTAAGTAAATATTCTGGAAATGTCTCAGTTTTAATTTCCACTGTGGGGAACGACAAAGAGATTCATTCTCTCGGAATCCTCAGTTGTCTCTTAAGAGTAAAGGAATCCTGAGACCGTGAGTTTGTGAGAATTACCACTTAGAGGAATTCCTGAAACATAGAATTTTATGTAAATTCGCTGGGGAGTTTGACACCTATGTACTCTTTGGCCACATCTCCTGAAAATTCTAATTCGGGGCTATGTTCCTCACTCCCGTGATAGTCACTGAGTTAACGGGAGTTAGTGTGATAAACTCTGCAGATAAAATCGAAATCACATACTGCACCCTGCGTTTGTTACAATCTCAAAGGAAGCGACAATTTGTTTTCTACCCATACTGGTTTTTTGATTGGCTGATAGAAGTGGGCACAGTTGTGTTTTGGGAACCTGTACGTGACTGGTCACTCACTGCTCTTGCGTGGGTCTTGGTTGCTAAGTTATGTTTTCGACTGTGGAAATCAGTCTTTTGTGTTACCTCCCATGTTCACTGTGGGCTTGCAGTCCTGTTGCTTGGATCTGATGCTCACAATATAACACACTTTTCTTTTTTATTCTCTCTCTCTCTCTCTTTTTTTGTTTTTGGGTTTTTTTTGTTTGTTTGTTTTGGTCTGCACTGTTTATTCAGTCAGGCATAAAACACAAATGTTCTTATTTACCAAACTAGTTGCAACTAAACAAGAACAGCTTGTTAAAAACTGTCATTTCAATTAAAGAAAACACAGAATACAGTTTAAAAGATGTAATTTCTTTATAATTCCTATGTTATTTGTCTTTAATGTGAAACTGTAAAAATTGAGAAGTGAACTTGTACAGACAGTCTGCTTCATGATGTAGAAAAAGGCTATAAAATAATGGTGAATTGTGATAGGAAGTTGGTAACATGATTTAGGTAGAATTCCAGAGGAAGAGGTTTATAACAAAGGATCTCTGAGAAACAGAAACACATCCTGAAAAAAAAAATCCACCAAGGTTCAGTTTCATTAAAAAAATGTTCAGCAGTGGTGCCTGGGTGGCTCAATCGTTAAGCGTCTGCCTTCGGCTCAGGTCATGATCCCAGGGTCCTGGGATCGAGCCCCGCATCGGGCTCCCTGCTCCGCAGGAAGCCTGCTTCTCCCTCTCCCACTCCCCCTGCTTGTGTTCCCTCTCTCGCTGTGTCTCTCTCTGTCAAATAAATAAACAAAATCTTTAAAAAAAAATGTTCAGCTACCACACGACTATGACAAAAAAGATGTATAGACTATGGTTTTCTTCTTTTTTCAAGAATTTCAAGTCTAGGATCAGATAGCTGAACAGAGTCATGCACAATTCAAAATGTTCTATAAAATGTTGATTATAAAACATTGTCAATTACATTGTTGATTATAAACATAGCACTGTCTCATGGAAATAAGGATAAAGGGTCCTAGACAGGGAGCAGTTAATAGTAGAAACAAATTAAGAGGTAAAAATTCGGAGTCATAATACCATAAGATATATTCGATAAGAAGACAGAATAGACAGCACAAGTAACATTGTCTCAGCAGCGATTTGGGGGATTTTAGGTCTGAAGGGGATAAAGAAGTGGGTCAAATTGGCATTGTAATTTTTTTTAAAGGATTTATTTATTTTAGAGAGAGAAGGGGGTAGGGGATGAGGGGCAGAGGGAGAGAGAGAAGTCCTCAAGCAGAGTCCCCGTGGAGCACAGAGCCTGACATGGGGCTCGATCCCGTGACCTTGAGATCATGACCTGAACCAGAATCAAGATTCGGGCATTCAACTGACTAAGCCATCCAGGTGCCCCAGCATGTGATTTTTAAAGAAGACAACAGTTGGCATTGAACCCAAAAGCCATCGTGGTGACATCTCTATAGAGACAGAAGCGAAAGCAGCAGAGATCTTGGGTCTTGGAGTGGATTCTGGAGGCATATTATATTATTCTGTAAAGCTGCAGTGTAGGAATTTGTCAAGCATTTCCTGAACCCACACGTTCCATACAATTTGGACCAGTCACCAATTAACAAGCAAGCAAAGCAATTCCTGTCTGGCTGCTTTTCACTAATCAGGAAATGCATTTGCAGGTAGGTGGTAACCTGGGTGAGGATGATGGGTGTGAATGGCATCAGAGTCTTCTTAAAATGGACCTTGTGAAATGAGGTATATGTTTATGGTGACCTTCTCGTGGAAACCATTTACATAGTCCCTTGACACATGTTTATGTCATGGAAGAGTACTTCACTGGACAGCTCACAGTGTGGAATGTTGATAAGATCCACAAAAACAATCTGTATCTAGTTTTAACCTGGAGGAATTTAATGGGATACTGTTCATGATTATGAGGCTACCTACAAAGTCTGGGAAATCCACCCATCGTCGTTGGGTTGACTGGTAGATTTCAGAATCCGAGCAGAAGTCTCTCTGACTGGTGTTGCTGCAGAGGACAGGGCCATCACAGCTCTTCAAAAGTTGGTTAGGTGGTCAGCTCGACCAATGGAGGTGACACAAAGATGAGTTTGATGGCTCATGACGTGAAGCCTTTCACAGTGTTCTATCATGGTATCTAGATGCGGGGTTCCACACTGGACCCTAGTAGCACAGCATTCATGCCATTGTTCTTTGGTTAATGGTATGCTGCTGTTTACGTGTCTATTTGTATGTATTGTGTTGTCCTTGGGACAGAAAACGTGCTTTGTGGAAATAACGGATTGCCTTTTTACTAATTAACTGTGAGAAATCCCTCCCCAACTCTTGTATTTGGTATATATCCAGAGAATAATAATTTCTCTAGTAAGAAGTGATTTAATTGATTGGGAAATACAGCCTTTAATCATTGAAAAAGGCAGAATGAAACCAAATGAAACCCTCCAAATTTTCTTTGAACAGTCTAAAGTAGCACAGACCTCCCAAACTATTTGGATAATTATGGAAATGCTGAAATGTGCCTTCATTCAAGAAAATCTTACAAGTCTAATGGAGGAGTTATAGGAGAATATGAAGTACCACTTACTGGATAATACAGGGAAGTAGATGATTCCTGAGAAAACATAACCTTTCACAATTGATATGGAGAATATAGGAAACTTTAAGCTTTAAACACACACACACACACACACACACACACACACACACACACACACACACACACACACACACAATGTGTGTGGCACCTGGGTGGTTCAGTGCATTAAGTGTCTGCCTTGGGTTCAGGTCATGATCTCAGGGTCCTGGGATGGAGCCCCAGGTCCAGGCTTCCCGCTCAGTGGGGGAGTCAACTTCTCCCTCTCTCTCTGCCGCTCCCCCTGCATGTGTGCTCTCTCTCTCTCAAATAAATAAAAGCTTTAAAAAAAAAAAAAAAAACTCTTAAAAGTTGCAGTAGATGGTTTAATGGTTGATTTATATCTCCTTATTTAATAATTCCAAAGTAATTTATGGCATTTCTAAGAGTGGGGATAGGCCAGGACTGTGGGCATCACCTGGAAGTTTGTTAGAAATCGTCAGGATCCCCATCGGTCTTACTGAATGGAAAACATTTGGTGCAGGGATGAAGCACAGAGAGAGGAATCTATCATTGAAGAAGCTTTCCAGGTGATCCTTAATGCATGCTCAAGTTTGAGAGGCTCCAGTTTAAAACATTGGAGGCAGCAGGGGAGGAAAAATAAATTTCTCTCTGCCTACCCTTCTGACTTCTTGGCTCACACCCCTGTAACAAAAGGCAGATTAACAAGAGGAGAAGCAAAATGTTTATTAGTATGTACACCTCCTGTATACACAGGAGATACCCAGGGAAAATGAGTCCCCCAGGTGACTTAGAATTCCAGCTATACTGCATCTTCCACTAACAACAGTGTATTGTGGAGAAATGCCCCCCCCCCCCCCCCCCCCCCCCCCCCCGCAAAGGAGAACCCTTCAGGGCATCAACAGGTGGGGATAAAGGCTAGTTAGTGGAATTTGCACAAAGATTCCTCTGGTGCCTTCTCCAGGCCAATGGGGTCTGAAGTTCTCTACAGGGCTTCACCTTTGTCCTTCCAGGTAAAGGGGGCAGAGAGATAGCTGTGCAAATTCTTGTCCTGCTTTTAAGCTTGTCCTGCTTTTAAGCAAATAGGGGATCACCAGGAGCTTTTCTTGTGTCTGCTTCTCAGTTACCTTCAATTCAAAGTGACCCTTATGCCAAACTGGCATAGTTCGGGGTTGCATGATATCTTACCCTCCAATAGAAAATATGCAAATGGGACCAATTCATTTTTTTACATGAGTATAACAGTAATTAAAAGATTGCATGGCGAAATTTAAAACAACAAAATAGAATAATTATCTTTATGTATACAGGTGAAACATTCCATATAAAATGTTGGCAGGCATTACACGGGTAAGAGCTCCAAAGAATGATATAATCAAAATTTCATAAATGAAAAAAAGTTTCAACTTCAGGAATTATATCAATATAATGAGTGACAATAAAAATTAAAAGTGAGTCATATCCATGTAATTACATCTATAGATGTCATGTAGAGATTTGGTAAGTACCACAGCCCTTACCAATAAAAAATCTAGGGGTGCCTGGGTGGCTCAGTCGATTAAGCATCTGACTCTTGATCTCCGCTTAGGACTTGATCTCCCGTTGTGAGTTCAAGCCCCATGTTGTACTTCACATTGGACGTGGAGCCTACTTAAACAAAAAGACAAAAAAATCTAAGTGAGACAGATGGAGAAACTGCTTATCCATGGTAAATACTACTGACCCAAAATAACAATTAACTCTAATAGTGATTCTGGAAAGTGTCTATTCTGTTTGGGTACAGGATGGTGACATCAGTTTTCATCACTATTATAAAACTCTTTTTGTTTACTTTAGATAATAAAACAAATGAAGATGATAAAATTTCTTTATTTTTTTTTTTACAAAGATTTTATTTATTTATTTGTCAGAGAGAGAGCACAAGCAAGGGGAGCTGGGCAGGGAGCCGGATGCGGAGCCTGGTCCCAGGACCCTGGGATCCTGACCTGAGCCAAAGGCAGATGCTTAACCGACTGAGCCACCCAGGCGTCCCTGATAAAATTTCTTTGAGTATGAGAACATGAGACAAAATTACTTTTATCTGCAGTCTACTTGGAAGAGAAGTAAAAGCAATCTGAAATTAAATCAATCTTAACAGACTAAAATAACATCAATACAAGTTAAATTACACAAATCAGTATTTTTGCTTCTCTGCAACGGTAATAATTTCTTAGAAAACAATGAAGAAAATTACCAACTCCTCATAATGCTGATAATGATCACTTCATAGAAATAAATTGAATAAGAAAGATTGAGAACATATATGCAGAAATCTATAAAATCCTAAGTACAAAAATAAAAACTCTGAGCGTTTGTAGAGATAGTCCATTGTCCAGGATTTGAATATTTAATTTTATAAAAGGACAAATACGCAAATTGAAGGCATGCCAATAAAATCCCAAAGAGTGGGAGGAGTAGAGGAAAGGATTAACTATTGTTCATATGCCAAAGGGGCCAATTCATTTTTTGCCAATAATCTTCATATGCCAATATCTATCCAACTATTCTTCATAGGCCAATAATCTTTTTTGAAAAAGAACAGTGTTCGTACAGTGATGTCTGTGTGTACACAGAAATATATTTTACCAGAAATCAAAACTTAAAGTTCCCGTTAATTAGATTGTATTTTAATTATTATTAAGGCAGATACTATTTAATATTTTTAATTATTAAAATAGGTACTATTTTCACACTACCACAGCTGAAGAAGTGGAGAGATATATTAAACAAGATACTGCTGACAGATGTATGAGTATCTAAGCATATATATATACATGTCAATATTAACTATGTAACAAATAATATATATTAAATATATATGTAATCAAGCCAACAGTGGAATTCAGTAAGGCAAAACACATTAAGATTAGTTTATTTGATAAATGACTGTCATCATCAGCTGTCTATTTGGAATAATTAAGAAAAAATCTTCTTACATCCAACCATATTTATAAGCAAATTCCACATGAGCTTAATAATTAATGAAACATATGTACTATTAGGAGAAAATTGAGCAGACCAGTATATCCTGGAGTCACCTTATTACTAGACGTTTTGTTATGTGAGGTAATACATTTGCTTGATTTTTAAGTAATTTTGGGGTCCTCTATTGTTAATGGAAAGCATGTTTATTGCTATATTACACTAGAGGAAACATCTACCAAGTGTCCGTCAGCAAGAGAGCTAAATGCCTGAGTTTTGGAGTCAACAAACTGTAAGTTATATTTGAAGAGGTGACCCGTTATTCTTACATAATCACAGACATACACATTTCAGGATAAGAATGAGAGACAGGTACTTCGAGGGCAGTTGGTACACAAAAACCTCAGTAAAAAGACCACTCAACTTTTCTTGCCCTCTGAAAAGGTGTGGGCCGTGCGATTTGTGCCTTTGGCAGAAAATAGTGCAAAATAGAAAGTTGATATGCGAGGGATGCTAATAAAAGGATGTGTGAGTCAGTGCAAAGAAAAAAGAAAGCAGGAAACACAATTTACAAATTTACATAATGCAGGAAAAGAGTTTACATAGCCAAATAAATGCAGGCGACAGGAAAGGGGAAAGGAAGGTGGAAAAAAACGGGGGGGAAGGTATTAAACCAAAAGCTCAATTGCTGACAAGTGAATTAATGGCCTTGAACCAGCTCTTAGTAGCTGTGTTTCCCGCATATCCCGCGCCGCCCCCCGCCCACTGAGTTGAGCTCTGTGCTGATAGAGAACACGGAGAGACCAGTTGTATAGACGTGTGTATTTGGTATGTGGGGCTGAGCAGAAGTTGTAGATGCAGAATTCCATCCTGAAGAGTGTGCTGTGATGATGTTTGAATTCATTTAAAAGCAATGGATTTTAGCACATTTGGTGCACAGTTGAAACAAAGAGAAACATAGGGAAGGGATCCAGGACACTTTGGCTCTTGAAGGGTGTGGCTAATGTGCCTTATTGCCGCAGACGTTGGAATGCTGGTTTTCAGGCTTTGAACGATGTCAGGCAGCAGGACTGACCTGTTGGGGGAAGAGAAGAGTAAGCACTCGGTCGACTTCAGCTTGGGGTCAAGCCAGTTTGCACATCTCCGCCGGAGGAAGAGGCTAAGAAGATGCTGTTGCTGCAATAGGTCTTGAGGTCACAGAGGGTGAGCTCCAAAGGTGACAGGCTGGGTTTTGTAGGATTTGCGAGGTGCATTTTGGGATAGGAAGGGGAAAGCAGAGAGGAAGCTCCTGAGACCTGACTCGGGGTCTAGGGTAAATGGTTGGGGACAGAGTTACGTAACTGGCTTATTTCTATGTCTGGTGGACACGGCACGGCGGGGAGCTCTGTGAGTCTATGCACCTGCATGATCCTTCCGCACAGAGTCCATCCTCACGGGCAGTGTTTGGTGGATTCTGCGTGTCTTTGCACCTGCAGGATCCCGTCCGCACAGAGTCCTACCCCACGGGCGATGCCCCCGTGGACACTGTGCCGCACGTGAGGAGCCCTGGGGGTCTATGCACCTGCAGGATCCCGTGCTCACAGAGTCCATCCCCACGGGCGATGTGCCGCCGGTGGACACTTCACGGCTGTCCTGCAGGATACCGTCCGCACAGAGTCCTACCCCACGGGCGATGTCCCCGTGGACACTGTGCCGCACGCAGGGAGCCCTGCGCGTCTATGCACTTGCAGGATCCCGTGCTCACAGAGTCCATCCCCACGGGCAGTGTCCGGGTGGGCACTGCGTGTCTATGCACTTGCAGGATCCCATCCGCACAGAGTCCGTCCCCATCTGCGATGCCCCTGTGGACACGGCGCAGCTGTGCACCTGCAAGATCCCGTCCGCATAGGCCCACTCCCTGTGGACACTGCATCACACGTGGGGAGCCCTGGGAATCTGTGCACCTGCACGATCCCGTCCTCATCGAGTCCATTCCCATGGGCGATGCCCTGGTGGACACTGAGCAGCTGTGCACCTGCAAGATCCCGGCCTCAGAGTCCTACCCCACAGATGCCCCTGTGGACACTGCGCCACACACGGGGAGCCCTGCACATCTCTGCACCTGCACGATCACATCTGCACAGAGTCCTACCCCACGGGCGATGTTCCAGTGGACACTGCGCCGCACGCAGGGAGCTCTGGGCGTCTATGCACCTGCATGATCCCGTCCGCACAGAGTCCATCCCCACGGGCGATGTTCCAGTGGACACTGCGCCACACGCGGGTAGCCCTGCACGTCTATGCACCTGCACGGTCCCGTCCGCACAGAGTCCATCCCCACGGGCGATGTTCCAGTGCACACTACGCTGCATGCGGGGAGCTCTGGGTGTCTGTGCACCTGCACAATCCCGTTCGCACAAATCCATCCCCACAGATGCCCCCGTGGACACAGCGCCGCACTCAGGGAGCCCTGGGCATTTATGCACCTGCACAATCCCGTCTGCACAAGTCCTACCCCACGGGCGATGTTCCAGTGGACACTGCGCTGCATGCGGGGAGCCCTGGGCGTCTGTGCACCTGCACGATCCCGTCCGCACAGAGTCCGTCCGCACAGATGCCCCCGCGGACACAGCGCCGCACTCAGGGAGCCCTGGGCGTTTATGCACCTGCACGATCCCGTCTGCACAGTCCTACCCCACGGGCGATGTTCCAGTGGACACTGCGCTGCATGCGGGGAGCCCTGGGCGTCTGTGCACCTGCACGATCCCGTCCGCACAGAGTCCGTCCGCACAGATGCCCCCGCGGACACAGCGCCGCACTCAGGGAGCCCTGGGCATTTATGCACCTGCACGATCCGGTCCGCACAGAGTCCATCCCCTCAGATACCCCCGCGGACACTGCGCCGCACACAGGGAGCCCTGGGCGTCTGCACGATCCCATCCGCACAGTCTGTCCCCACGGGCAATGTCCTGGTGGACACAGCGCCACCTGTGGGGAGCCCTGCGCGTCTGTGCACCTGCACGATCCCGTCTGCACAGAGCCCTACCGCACGGGCGATGTCCCGGTGGACACTGCGCCGCACACGGGGACCCTGGGCGTCTATGCACCCGCACGATCCTGTCTGCAGAGCCCTACCCCACCGGCGATGTCCTGGCGGACACTGGCCACCTGTGGGGAGCCCAGGGCGGCTGTGCACCTGCGCGATCCCGTCTTACAACAGGCTGTTCTCTGCTGCCGGGAAGGTTGAGGGAGTGTTGCCTTGGCCGTGGCGGGTGTAGATGTTGGGAAAGCCCCGGGGAGCCCCTCTGCTGCGGGCTGTGCTCTGCGTCTTGCCGGGGTTTGGGCTACACAGGTGTAAGCTCTGCGTCCTCGCTACACGGTGTCCTCCGTGCTTCCGTATCTGCGTCAGAGGTGGCTTCCCCTGCGCTGAGGTAGTGGCCACCTGTCCGTAGAGCAGGTGTTTTCTTTTCGGTGACTCGCTCATCCACTGGTTTTCCTGGTGTGAGGGTGGACCCTGTCATGTGGTGATCGATTGTTTCCCCTGGCGCAGCTCTGGTCCCAGAGTGTGTGCTCGGCTGACTCGGTTATCAACTGCTCTGCCTGGCGTGGCGCTCGGTACTCGATTGTGCTCCCTGGGGCAGACCTGTGGTCCCCGGCCTCTTCCCTGCCCTGAGGCTGTCCCTTCCTGTGCTGGCATCGCGCTGTTTTCCTTGGAAGGACAGAGCCGTTCACCGTTTTCCCGGGGCTGACGGAGTCTGTCCTCGCAGCATCCGTGTGCTGCCCGCATGGGCTCCGTCGTTTCCCCTGGTGCCTGGATCATCCTCTCTGTTCCCTGGATCATCCTCTCTGTTCCCTGGAGTGACTACTTGTCCCTTGTCTGCACTGGGTGGAGGGAACCTTGCTTTGTCCTCCTAGCGGGGTTTCGGGGAATGACACTGGTTTTCTGTTACCCTTCCCTGAGTGAAGTTATTTGGTCATCAAGGTCGTCCCTAGAATGAATTGGTTATCAGCGCTTTTCCCTGCAATGACTCGGTCATCGACTGTTCCCTCTGGACTGACTCAGTTATCGACTCTGTCCCCTGCCCTGGCTTGGTAATCGATTATGGCCCCTGTGCCAACTCGGGCATCGATTCTTTCCCCTAGAATGACTTGGTCCTCCAGTCTTCTCCCTGCAGTGACTCACCCATCATTAATGCTCTCCCCTACAGTAATTAGGTCATTGACTCTTTCTCCTAGACTGGCTCCACTGTGTCCCTTGCTCCAGCTCACTCATCGACTGGTCCCCTGGGCTGCCTCGGTCATCGACTCTTTCCCCTTGGAATTACCTGGTTATCCGCTCTTCTCCCTGCAGTGACTCAGTCATCATTTATCAGCCCTCCGCCGTAGGGTGACTAGGTCATCGACTATTTCTCCTGGACTCAGTAATCGGCTGTGTCCCCTGGGCTGGCTTGGCCATTGACTCTCTCCCCTGCAATGACTTGGTCATCGACTCTTTTCCCTGGCTGACTCAGTCATCACTAATCAATCCTTTCCCCTGGGCTGGATCGGTCATTGACTGTTTTCCCTGAACTGGCTTGATCAGGATTCAGTCATCGATTGTTTTTCCTGGAATGATTCAGTCGTCCACTGGTTTTCCTAGAATGACTTGGTCATTGTTTTTCCTGGAATGACTCTGTCATTGACCGTTTTTCCTGGAATGACTCAGTCTTTGCTTTTCCTTAAATGACTCTGTCATCGACTATGTTTCCCTGGAATGACTCGGTCTTCGACTGCTTTTCCTTGAATGATTCTGTCATAGCCGGTGTTTTCCTAGAATGACTCGGTCGTTGACTCTTTTCCCTAGAACGAGTCAGGCATCAACTATTTTTCCTAGAATGACTTGGTCATCGACTGTTTTCCCTGGAATGGCTCGGCCGTCGACTGCTTTTCCTTATCCTGACTCTGTCGTTGACTGTCTTCTGTGGACTCCCTTGATTGCTCCAAGTTTTCTGCAGACGCGGGATCGCCCACTCCCGGCCATCTTTTATCAGCTGTTTTCCTTGGCGCGCTTGGCTCCTAAGCTGGTTTCCCTGGGCTAAGGAGAGTTCAGTCCCGTCCCTCACCAGCTCTTTTCCCTGGAACGACTGGGTTGTTAACTCTTTTCCCGGAGTGGCTCAGTCATTGCTGCTCCCGGACTAACTTGGTCATCTCTTTTTCCTCTGGGCTGACTCAGCCATCAGCCAGATTTCCTGCGATGACAGGGCCCGAAACCCCTTCTCCTGGAACACGACTTGGTCATCGACTCTTTTCCCTGTCCTAGCTCGGTCTTTGACTGTTTCCCCTGGACTGACGTAGTGCACTGCTTTCCTTGGAGTGACTTGGTCAATCACCTGTTTCCCAGACTCAAAGAGTCACTCACTGCTTTTGCTCTGGCCTCTTCACCAACTGTTTTCCTTGGAGTGATTGGTTGATAAGCTAGTTGCTCTCGGCCAAGCAGAGTTCAGTCCTCTCCATCATCAGTGATTTCCTCTGGACTGACTCGGTCATCCCCTGCGTGTCCTGGAGTGACTCGGGCATCCGCTGTGTGTCCTGGGCTGACTCTCATCCGCTGTGTGCCCTGGATTGAGTCTGCCATCCACTGTGTGTCCTGGGTTGACTCTGCCATCCGCTGTGTGTCCTGGACTGGCTCGGTCATCCACTGTGTCCCGGATTGACTGAGTCATCCATTGTGTGTCCTGGGCTGACTCTGCCATCCACTGTGTGTCCTAGGCTGACTCTGCCATCCACTGTGTGTCCTGGATCGACTCTGTCATCCACCCTGTGTCCTGGGCTGACTCTGTTATCCACTGTGTGCCTTGGATTGAATCTGTCATCCACTGTGTGTCCTAGGTTGACTCTGCTATCCGCTGTGTGTCCTGGACTGGCTCGGTCATCCACTGTGTCCTGGATTGACTGAGTCATCCATTGTGTGTCCTGGGCTGACTCTGCCATCCACTGTGTGTCCTAGGCTGACTCTGCCATCCACTGTGTGTCCTGGATCGACTCTGTCATCCACCCTGTGTCCTGGGCTGACTCTGTTATCCACTGTGTGCCTTGGATTGAATCTGTCATCCACTGTGTGTCCTAGGTTGACTCTGCTATCCGCTGTGTGTCCTGGACTGGCTCGGTCATCCACTGTGTCCTGGATCGACTCTGTCATCCACCCTGTGTCCTGGGCTGACTCTGTTATCCACTGTGTGCCTTGGATTGAATCTGTCATCCACTGTGTGTCCTAGGTTGACTCTGCTATCCGCTGTGTGTCCTGGACTGGCTCGGTCATCTACTGTGTCCCGTATTGACTGAGTCATCCATTGTGTGTCCTGGGCTGACTCTGTCATCCACTGTGTGTCCTAGGCTGACTCTGTCATCCACTGTGTGTCCTGGATTGACTCTGCCATCTACTGTGTGTTCTGGGCTGACTCTGCCATCCACTGTGTGTCCTGGATCGACTCTGTCATCTACCCTGTGTCCTGGGCTGACTCTGTCATCCACTGTGTGCCTTGGATTGAATCTGTCATCCACTGTGTGTCCTAGGTTGACTCTGCTATCCGCTGTGTGTCCTGGACTGGCTCGGTCATCTACTGTGTCCCATATTGACTGAGTCATCCATTGTGTGTCCTGGGCTGACTCTGTCATCCACTGTGTGTCCTAGGCTGACTCTGTCATCCACTGTGTGTCCTGGATTGACTCTGCCATCTACTGTGTGTTCTGGGCTGACTCTGCCATCCACTGTGTGTCCTGGATCGACTCTGTCATCTACCCTGTGTCCTGGGCTGACTCTGTCATCCACTGTGTGCCTTGGATTGAATCTGTCATGCACTCTGTGTCCTAGGTTGACTCTGCTATCCGCTGTGTGTCCTGGACTGGCTCGGTCATCTACTGTGTCCTGGATTGACTGAGTCATCCATTGTGTGTCCTGGGCTGACTGTAATCCACTGTGTATCCTAGGCTGACTCTGTCATCCACTGTGTGTCCTGGATTGATCCATCATCCACTGTGTGTCCCGGAGTGACTCTGCCATCCACTGTGTGTTCTGGGCTGACTCTGCCATCCACTGTGTGTCCTGGGCTGACTCTGCCATCCACTGTATGTCCTGGATTGACTCTGTCATCCATGGTGTTTTCTGGGCTGGCTCAGTGTGTGTCTTGGGCTGGTCTTGCCATCCACTGTGTGTCCTGGATTGAGTCCGTCATCCACTGTGTCCTGTATTGACTCTTGCCATCCACTGTGTGTCCTGGGCTGACTCTGTCATCCATTGTGTGTCTTGGGCTGGTCCTGCCATCCACTGTGTGTCCTGGATTGACTCTGCCATCCATTGTGTGTCCTGGGCTGGCTCGGTCATCCACTGTGTGTCCTGGGCTGACTCTGTCATCCACTGTGTGTCCTGGAGTGACTCGGTCATCCACTGTGTGTCCTGGGCTGATTCTGTCATCCACTGTGTGCCCTGGATTGAGTCCGTCATCCACTGTGTGTCCTGGATTGACTCTGCCATCCGCTGTGTGTCCTGGAGTGACTCTGTCATCCACTGTGTGTCCTTGGCTGGTCCTGCCATCCACTGTGTGTCCTGTGCTATGTCATCCACTGTGTGTCCTAGGCTGACTCTGTCATCCACTGTGTGTCCTGGATTGAGTCGGCCATCCATTATGTGTCCTGGATTGACTCTGCCATCCATGGTATGTCCTGGATTGAGTCTGTCATCCACTGTGTGTCCTGGGCTCACTCTGTCATCTACTGTGTGTCCTGGGCTGACTCTGTCATCCACTGTATGTCCTGGATTGACTCTGTCATCCATGGTGTTTTCTGGGCTGGCTCAGTGTGTGTCTTGGGCTGGTCTTGCCATCCACTGTGTGTCCTGGATTGAGTCCGTCATCCACTGTGTCCTGTATTGACTCTGCCATCCACTGTGTGTCCTGGATTGACTCTGCCATCCATTGTGTGTCCTGGGCTGGCTCGGTCATCCACTGTGTGTCCTGGGCTGACTGTCATCCACTGTGTGTCCTGGAGTGACTCGGTCATCCACTGTGTGTCCTGGGCTGATTCTGTCATCCACTGTGTGCCCTGGATTGAGTCCGTCATCCACTGTGTGTCCTGGATTGACTCTCCCATCTGCTCTGTGTCCTGGAGTGACTCTGTCATCCACTGTGTGTCCTGTGCTATGTCATCCACTGTGTGTCCTAGGCTGACTCTGTCATCCACTGTGTGTCCTGGATTGAGTCGGCCATCCATTATGTGTCCTGGATTGACTCTGCCATCCATGGTATGTCCTGGATTGAGTCTGTCATCCACTGTGTGTCCTGGGCTCACTCTGTCATCTACTGTGTGTCCTGGGCTGACTCTGTCATCCACTGTGTGTCCTGGGCTGACTCTGTCATCCATTGTGTGTCCTGGGCTCGTCCTGCCATCCACTGTGTCCTGGATTGACTCTGCCATCCATTGTTTGTCCTGGGCTGCCTCGGTCATCCACTGTGTGTCCTGGGCTGATTCTGTCATCCACTGTGTGCCCTGGATTGAGTCCGTCATCCACTGTGTGTCCTGGATTGACTCTGCCATCCACTGTGTGTCCTGGGCTGGCTCGGTCATCCACTGTGTGTCCTAGGCTGACTCTGCCATCCATTGTGTGTCCTGGGCCGGCTCGGTCATCCACTGTCTGGGCCCTGTATTGACTCTGACATCGACTGCTTTTCCTGGACTGAGGCCGATTGCGCTTCAGTATTTTGGTTCTAGTTGCTAAAATTGTGGTTCCTGGGGGTAAATGTGTGTATGCGTTTATACGGGTGTATGGGCACACACACGCGTGCACGCATGCACACATATATATCCTTCTAGAAGTGTTCTCCCAGTTTGCGCTCAACCAAGAACATGGAGAGGGTCTTTCCAAAAGTGTTGCCAAATTCTACATTTTCCCCCCAGTTCGAGCCCTGAAGAATGGTGTCTGCCTGCATTTGCTGTTTTGCTCATGCTTTTAACCGTCAGGTATTCTAGGGACCCCTTCTCCAGCTTTGCTTTTGCACGAGGGTTCGGAGTTCCATGACCTGATGTCTCGTGAGTTTCTGGCTTCTTGGGATGCTGCAAATTGTTCTTAAATGTGTCAGTCTTTGGTTGCGTTTGGATTTGGAGCGATACTCAGAAACCGTTTCCCTCCCAGCGCATAGCAAGGCTGTAGAAGAACAAATGCATTTCTCTCCAAGAATTGGTGTGGTTGACCTGAGGAAGGAGTACATGTATGCCCCAGTGCATATACATGTGCGCATGTTTAGGGACCGGATTGATTTGAGGTTGGCCCTTGGCTATAGGGCATCTGGATAGGGATCGAAATGTACCATTTCCCAAATGGCTACCTGTTTGTACTGGTGCTGTTGGTTTAAAATAAAATAGGAGCACCTGGGTGGCTCAGTGGCTTAAGTTTCATACTCTTGGTTTTGGGTCAGGTCGTGACCCTGTGTGAGGCTGTGCGATGGAGCCCGGCATTGGGCTTTGTGCTTGGCGCGGGGTCTGCTTGACTCTCTTCCTCTCCCTCTGTTCCTCCCGCTTGTTCTTGCTCGTGCGCTCTCTCTCCAATAAATATTTAAAAATAGAATAAATTAAATTAAAATAAAACAAATAAAATAAAATAAAAACCCATCTTCTCCTAAAAACCCATCTTCTCCCAGTGGCTTGAGGTAGCCCTCCGATCGTGTACTAAACTTCCTAATGTACCTGTGTCTGTTGGTGGATGTTTGGGTCCCTTCCTCCGGCCTCGTCTGTTCGTGTGCCTCTGTAACTTATTCCTTTCTAGATACTTCATGTTGCCTTTCGAATTTCAGAGGGCTTCACCTCACCAAGGATTTTTCTGGGTCTCCTAGCATGCTGGCTCTTGTACAAGAACTTCCATGTCAACTACTCTAACTCTCAACGATGGTTTGTGATTTTTTTTTTATTGTGATAACATTAATTTTAGAAATTAAGTCACTGAAGTGGACATCTTTATGATTTTGCATCTTCCTATTCAAGGATGGTTTTCCATTTCTTCCACCTACTTTCACTTTCAGAGATTTGTAAAGTTTTTCTGCTATGGATTTCTTTTTGCACATCTCTTTCTTAAGGTTATTCTTAAGTGTATTATCTTCTCTAGTTTTTTTGTGCTTAGAATTTATTTCTACATCAAATACTTATGTTTTGGGATATATTGATTACGTTTGTATGTTCTTGGAGCTAGCTTACTGAATTACTCTATAGTTTCAGTTAGTTGTATCATTGATTGTCTATGTTTTCCAGGTATCATCTGCAAAACAACTGGGATTTATTTTTTTTTTTCTAATCCTTATGCCTCTAATTGGCTTATTTTTTCTCCTTACATTACCAAAAACCTCTACTGTAATGTTGAATATCAGTAGAGATATTTCAGGTCCTTCCTTGCATTTTTTTGGATGAATCCCTCTCTGTCATGGCATTTTTTTCAATGTGGTTGTAGATTCCGTTTGACAATATTTTGTTTAGTATTTAAGCATGAGTATTCCTAGCTGATAGGAGTCTGACATTTTTTCGTTAGTCACTGAGATACATTTTTAGTTAGAATGTAAAGTCTTTCATTATGAATTTCAGTATCTGAAAATAACATAGCTTTCAGTTGTGTATAAAGTTGACATATTAAAGTAAAAAAATCTTGTATTGCTCTTATAAATGCTTTCAATTACATCTCGGTATCATAGTTTGACAACTATTATCCATTTAAAAGTATATAAGTAAACACTTAAGCAACTGAAAAATATACATTATTATTCTTTCTTCCTTGAATGAATATTTATGTTTCATCTGTGCCAAGAATTTTATCCTCAACATAATAGATTTTTTTGAAAATACTGATTTTATCAGTATCCTTCCTTATGACTACATTTGTACATAACCTGAAAGGTGACTTTTATTCCTAATTCCTAAAACAATAGTTACTCATGTGTTAGCACTTTTTTCTGAGTTACTGTATTTTTATTAATCATAATGTACCAAGACATAAATACATACCATATTTTATAACATATGTTTTTACAAGGGATACTTGGGGATGATATAATAATAAGGTAGTATGAATAGGTTCCAACATTCTCCTGGCCCCATCATCCCACTTTGAAATAATCATTTAGGCACCAAATGATTCCACCACTCCTGTAATAAATGCTAATGATCCAGCCAATTACTAGACCCAGAACTTTGACCAGTGTTATCTCATGTGGGGTAATCACTACCCAGTGTGAGTGAACCACAGTCAGGAGGTATATGGTTATCAATTCTTCTGTTAAAGGCTGGCTGAAACACCACTCACACTTACCAAAATCCTATCTGACGTTCAATTTGTAGACACATGTTTTTTTACCTGATTGCATTATAGTTGGGTTTCACTATTCTGAATAAGTATACATATAAACTAAACTATTACAAAGGTATAGATTACTAGAATGGGATTTAGAACGTATTACATGCTCTATTTGTGTGTATGTGTGTGTACTTATGCATATGATACATATCTGAGATTAGACTATAAAGCTGAAATAATGGAAACATTCTACATGGTCATTATTATTGTTATAGAAAAGAGTTTATAAAGCAAATATTATTAACAGAGACAAAGGACACTGTATAACACAAAACAAGATAGTCACCAAGAAAATATTCAAAAGTCTAAACTTGTATGCAACTAACAATATTACTAAAAACAAGAAAATCGGGGCACCTGGGTGGCTCAGTTAGTGAGGCATCTGACTTTGGCTCACGTCATGATCTCAGGGGTCCTGGGATCAAGCCCCACATCGGGCTGCCTGCTCAACGGGGAGCCTGATTCTCCCTCACTCCCCCTCTGTCCCTCCCCATCGCTCATTCTCTCTCTCAAATAAATAAATAAAATCTTAAATAAATAAATACGAGAAAATCAAAGCTACAGGAGATACTGATGCTCCACATTTGTTCCTTTTAGTAACTAATAGTTTAGTAACTAATAGAACAAGAAGTCAAAAAATTGAAAAAAGAAAGGGAAAGGGGGATTGAAGCAAAATATATTGACAATTCAAACAGCACAATTAACGAGTGATAAAATGGATACATAATAAAAGTTTGCCCCATCGATTGGAGAGTATATATAATATTCAAATACGAAACATGGACAAAAGTATCCATGTGCCGTGAAATGTCTTGATACAATCGGAAGCATATGCCGATCCTGTTCTCTGAACACGATGACATTAAATTTGAAATCAAGTTAAAATAAAACTGGAATCCCATATTTCTTACAATTAAAATGTAATTCTTTTTTTAAAAGATTTATTTATTTGAGAGAGAGAGAGAAACTGAGTACGAGTTGGGGGAAGGGCAGAGGGAGGGAGAAATCCCAAGCAGACTGTGCAATGAGCGTGGAGACTGGCTTAGGACTCAATCCCACGACCCCAAGATCACGACCTGAGCCAAAACCAAGAGTCAGATGCTTAACTGACTGTGCCACTCAGGCAACCCTCAAATGTAATTCTAAATATTAAGAGTTGAGGAAAGAAAGGTTAAATGAAAATGAGAAAATAGGACTAAATAAATGTGTTATGTATGAAAATCAGTGAAATCCTACTAAAATGAAATGAAAGGGAAATGAATAGCCCAAAATATTTTTATGGGGGAGGAGGTAAACAAGCTTAAACATAATGAAATAGTCATCCAACTTAAGAATACAGAAAATGAAAAAACAAGATAAAGAAGAGAAGATAACAAAAGGACAGTGGAGTAGGAATCTTTTATGCGTGAAAGAAAACACAGTCTCTTTCATTTGTCCTACAAGGAACTAATGGGATGGAAAAAGGTAGGCCTAGAACCTAAGGCACTTTGTGTCTTTAATCTACGAACCATGACTTATTCATCCCTCATTGGCTGAGTCTAAAACATATTGGAAAACAGAATGGAGGTTCTGTTTTTCCTTAAATTCTCACTTCCTTAAAGTTTCCTTACTTTCCCACCCATGAGTTTAGGTGCCCAGAAGCTTATTCCAGGCAGCAGGGCACTTGCTGGGTGGCAGTGTGTTTAGCTTGTAAATAGCTGAGGACACCAGATGAGCCAGCCTTGAAACACATTTTTAGCAAAGCTATGAGAACAGTCAAGTCATGCTGTCTTGCATGCAGTAGTGGTGTGGGCGAGTATCAGAACGATTCTCTGTGCGTGGACACGCAGGACATGAAGACTGAGTTGGCAACTAGACCGTCATATCACTGTGTGCTCTAGCTGGGTCATCCCAAATAGCTAATGGCTTGAGCATACCAAGGGGCCATTCTCAATGACTGAAGAGTCTGTGTGAAGGTGAATGCATTTGGGATACATGAGAGCAGAGTCCGTTGTGGGCTAGAGTAGCTGTATGGAGTGCGATCTGCTGATGGATAAGTCTGTCTGCTCCCAGCGGCGAGCTCTTAGCGGTTATTATCACAGGGGACTTTGGAAAGCCATGTGGCAAGACTGAACGAAATCTGTGATCACCAGCAGCCTCACTCCTGGTGCAGAGGAACTCTCATGTGGGTGCAGATGAGCAAATGTTCATGGACATTAGGGTAGTTTGTCCTGGATATGGTGCAGGGTTGGTCATTTAGAAAAGCTAACTACTTGAGAAAGCAAAGTGAAAGGAAGAAAGTTATACGCTGTAATGAAACAAAACAGGAGTTTTACAAGGGCAGAGACAGACCAGGAAGCCCGAACTGAGCAGTCGATCTGACAATATCTCTGGAACCGAGAACAACACTGGCATAAATGTCTGTTGCTCTATGTGCATATAATTTCTATCATTGCAAAGAATTGTAGGGCGTATCGAAAGGGGACTGGATGTCCCAGTCGTAAACGAGGAGAAGACAACACCATTCCAGCCTGGAGCTTATATTCCAGGTCGCTCAGAATCATGCTCCTATTTAACCAACTAAAATATGACAAAATACATTATTAAAGCAGGTAGAAGCCATGGGATATTCCACACTGAGTGTTTATTAAGCTAGAAGAGGGGAAGAGACTCATGAAAATCAAATGTGCAACTTCTAATTACTATATATTTTCCGGTGAGGAAGCCTCAATAGTTTAGAATTTGGATATTACACATGATTCATGAGATTTTGTGTTTTTTCTCCTTCTCATCTACAATATGTGACTCTATATTTTTCTCATCCTGAGAATCATGCCCAGAAAGTCAATCTGTTGTTTTATATTCCTTTCAGCTGCCAAAAAAAAAAAAAAAAAAAAATTCACTTTTACCTTCTGTTAAAAATCTGTGAAATTTTCACACAGTGGATTTTTTAAAAAAATTCCTTCGATTCAATACAATTCCTACGAGAATGATTTATGCGTTAACCAGGATGACAGAGAACAGACATGTTGTTAATTCATGGTTTTTAATTTTGCCTCCTGTGTTTCTCAGTGTTTTTTAAAGATTTTATTTCTAAGTAGTGTCTTCACCCAACGTGGGGCAGGAACTCGCAACAGCAAGATCAGGAGTTGCACACTCTACCGACTGAGCCAGCCAGGTGCCTGTGGGTTTCTCAGTTTGAAAGTAAATGGAAGTATTTAAAGTTCATATCCTAATATTACAGTAAACAGCTAACACTTTATTTTCAAACCAGGATAAGTTGGTTATGAATGCGCTTAAACGTTCTAGTGCACAAAGCGCTTGAAAACGAATTCAGAAGTCAAGGCCTGCATATATGAAAATAAATGGTAATTATGCACGATAGACGATAAACATAAGATTTCGAGAAGGAGCTAATGCTCTGTAGACATGATCATGTGCGTAAGGGGAGTGACTTTTACTAACCCTAGTAAGAGTGGGGGAGATCCATTTGCACATAATACAAAGAGAAAACATGAAATCTAGGACATAGGAGAATCTGTTGGGGAACGTGATCTTGGTCAGCTCTCGGGTAGACAGTTTTGTGAAATTTCAACATTTACAACATTGACAAAAACATTGACAACACATGGTGCAACCCAAGAGCTCTGTTAAATTTTCGTTGCCCTAATTTTGTCAATTATGAAATATTAAAATAGGTTATGAGATGACTAGAGTCTGCCTCTTCAACAGGATTATTCTCAGATGAAATTTCTCCCATCTGGGTGTGTAAAATACATCCTCCGCAGACCTCCGGGCATAAAGCCTGCTTTCGTGAGTAGTACTTTAAATGCCTACTCAAGGCAGATCCTTGTAAAAATCATTTTTTAGATTTTAATGTCATGAATTTTGATTTAAACTCTAATTTTTTTTTGACTGAGTTTTTTTGTGCCTCCTTAAATTATAAGGCAAGGCAAATGCCTCACCGTCCTCACCCCCTTCCCCGGGCCTGGCTCTGGGATTTCCCTCTCCTTGTCCCTTTTGGATGCTACTTGAGCACTGAATGCTAACACAGTTGGTGATGAGCACCACTTTGCCCCAGCTGGATGACCCATTTTGGCAAGGAAATATTTTCTGTTGTTTGCATGTTTATGAGACGAATCGGAATTGCATTTATGTAGTGTTCAATTTACCCTTGCAATATCTGTCATGATTAATGGGTCCAAGGAGGACAAAAAGAAAAAAGGGCCCACTTGGCTATGGAATGATAGATGATACAAGCTACTCAGGCTCTTTAGAGGATACCTAATCAAACTCATTTGATAATAATTTGTTAAGCATTTACTCTGATAATAAAATAATTATATTAATTAAAGCTACTGTTTGGTCCACATACATATATATAATACTCTTATGGGCCAGACACTGTTCTGGGTGATAAAAATAAGCATAGTAGGAAAAATATATATGCCCTTACTTGCCTTCCATATGTGTACGTGCATTTGCTCAAACCTGGAGTGCATGCATTTACCTTGTGCCAGGTCCTATGGATATAAAGACCACGATTAACCAAAATTTCAAAGATGAGGAGAAAACCAATCATCTCCCTTCTCTCTGTAAGCACATAGTCTAGTTGGGAGAGGATGTTTGGACAGTTCTTCCAGCAGAGGAAATTTCTTGTGCAAAGGCCCTGGGGCAGGAAACTCCAGACCTAGGTGGATGGCAGTGTTGTGGATTTTTGTGTCTATCCTGGAAGAACTGAGAAATTACTAGAGGCTCTTACATGGGGGTTGGACCTACATCAGACTTTCTGAGGACAGGATAGGATGGATTTGAGAGACAGAGACCAGTTGACTTGGTGGTTCACATAGGTCTGTAGAACTAGGAGGTACAGACCACAGATGTAAACTCACATCCTTGGGGACTCCAGCCAGCACCCTTTAATGCACTTACTGAGGTCTTTTCTGGTCAAGGAAACTTGCTTTGGGTTGAGCCACCAACAGCAATGGCGACAATGGAAACCGTTGTCCATTGCACGGCATATATTTCTGGGCCCGTTGCTACTGTTCTTCAGTCTCTTTTTCAAGATAATTGGCTCTTTCTGTACCTCCAAACTTGCCCAAAGCTAACCCACCCATGTTATCAGGGCACCTACAATTTAGCCTGTAATGGAGAGATACAAGAAGAGGTGTGGGCTCTGCCCGCTAGCATCTGTAAATCTCTCTGGAGCCCGGATATATACCTATTCTCCCCATTAAATATGAGTAGCAGGGGCTAAATTGTATGGTGCTGGCAAGAACAGAACTGATTGATGTACATAAATAAGAAAGCAATAATTTTGAGTACATTCTCAGAACCCTGGAATCTGTACATTGACACAAAAAGAATGCCTATTTAGGGGCGCCTGAGTGGCTTGATCAGTTAAGCTTCCAACTCTTGGTTTCAACTCAGGTCATGATCACAGGCTCATGGGATCGAGCCCCACATCGGGCTCCATGCTCAGTGCAGAGTCTGAGATTCTCTCTCCATCTCCCTCTGTTCCTCCTGTGTATGTGCACGCTCTGTCTCTCAAATAAATCAATCTTTTTTTTTTTTTTTAAAGAATAGCTATCCGAAAGCACAGACGTATTTTTAAAAAGAATTCTAATAATTAGGGGAAAAGATTTCATTCAGTCTCTGAAAGACTTCTTCTGTTGGATGGATAGAAATAATGACTGATTTGCAACTAGAATTTGATTGTCTTTGCCAACATTTATGGAATGTGTCCTGTGTTTAAGGATGAGATCTAGGTTTTTGCTTGTTAGGAATTTGAAGACTCTTTGAATGTTGATTTTCTTTTTTATTAATCTTCCTTTTGACATAGCCACAAGCATAAAAAATGTCAGGTGCATAGATTGACTTGTTATATTTTCATCATTGCTGCTAGTTGGTGGCAGAACACCTGGTTAACTTAAGGAATTAAACAGCATGCCAGTGCCTAACTAGCAGACCTAGTTCTACTGATGTGCACCTGTCGCTTTAATAATTCACAGAGGGGGTGAATGTAGACACACAAACCTGTGTCAGGTCCTGTCTGTCACTCACAAGCTGACTAATTTATTGAATATCTCTGTGGGGTAAGTTTTCTCATCTGTAAAATGGTGAAAATAACACCAGCCACAGTAGGGAATTGTTCTAAGGCACTGAGAAATATAAAAAGCCTAGCTCATTATATGTTTTTTAAAAGATTTTATTTATTTATTTGAGAGAGAGAGAATGAGAGATAGAGAGCACGAGAGGGAAGAGGGTCAGAGGGAGAAGCAGACTCCCCGCTGAGCAGGGAGCCCGATGTGGGACTCGATCCCGGGACTCCAGGATCATGACCTGAGCCGAAGGCAGTCGCTTAACCAACTGAGCCACCCAGGCGCCCCAAGCCTAGCTCATTATAAATACACACTACATGGTAGAGTTATTATTGACCTCTCTGCAAGCAGAGAAATGGCATGAATAAACAATAATGATCTTACAGTAGGAACATGATTTTCCACTATAATGCTATATTATATGTAATATATAATTATATAATAAAAACAAGCATTCATAGGTTTATCCAACACAACAATCTCAAATTGATTGGAGAGAGTATCTTGAGTGATCCATGCTTCAGAAATATTTCAAATTTCTTAAATAATGAGACAGACAGATACTGTCGGGTATCTATTTTCCAGCCAAATGGATCAATTGAAGTTACTGGATTCGAAAGGAGAATTGACCATGGTCTTCGAAGACAGGGACTCTACGTAATGACTGGGGGTATCCCAAACTCCTTCCTGGCACAACGCCTGGCTGACAGAGGGAATCACAAAATGCTACGCCTTCCCCTTCTCTCCCTTTCCCTTTTCCTTCCTTTCTTCCATCCTCCTCCATTATTATATCTACCCCACAGGAGGCAGCAAGAGGCCACAAAGACCCTACCTTACCTTGGGCGTTTCCATATTGTAACGGCAGTGTTCATCCAGTGCAATGAATGGCATTCTTTTAAAAAACCAGGTGTTGATGAGCCATATTTCCACGGACGTTTTGGAAAGAAACAGAAGCCATCAATAAAGATACAGAAAGAACAAAAATGGCAGAACTTCTTTTCAAGCCTGATCTAAGTAAACAAATAAGGTCTGTGTTTTGCATTCTATAGGAACAGATTTTTCCTGCATGCACTTAGGATGTCAGCCCTAATGCTCCTGGTGAATAGCGTGCTGCCTTCCTCAGTGTACATGAGCAATAAAAGTGAAAGAATGAAGGGCACCTGGGTGGCTCCATTGGTTAGACGTCCAACTCTTGATTTCGTCTGGGGTCATGATCTCGGGGTTGTGGGATTGAGCCCAACATTAAGCTCCATGCTCAACATGGAGTCTGCTTGGGTTTCTCGCCCTCTACCCCTCCCCCTACTTGCACACGCTCTCTCTTTCTCTCTCTCTCAAATGAATAAAGAAATTTTTTTTTTTAAAAAAGTGAACACATGATTCACATTACAAAAGAATGTTTTGAGGGTGTAGGTTGTAGTTGAAGGGTGAAGATTCAATGTAGGAGAGGGACCCATTAGCCTAGAATACCTCTGTTCCTTTGGCTAGGCGAGCACATATTTATCTTTATTCAGTTCATTTTCAGATTTTCTTTAGCTCTAATTTCCGTAGCTGCCTCCCCGCTCCGCAGCAGCTGGAGGAACATGCCTGGATCCATGCCCGTGATAATGACCGAAGGGTGTTTGGGAGATGGAAAAAGTCAGCAACCTAAGGAACAGAAATGGTAGCTCAAAATAGGTTCACAAAGTGGATGAGTCCAGAGCAGGGAAGGTGATGGAGGCCTTTGACAGCCCTAAAAGCCATGCTGACCATTTCAAATGAAAGTTGTCCCGTGGCTTTAGATAGAACTTCTTTCAGCTTCCCAGTAAAATATGGAAAAGGCAAAGAAAGGGATTGACCCCATAGACTCTACAGTGTATGAAGCCTGGTCTGTATCTGTCTGTGATCACCCTGGGTCTCACACAGATCCTGACATCCAATGGCTACTCAAATAAATACTTTTGAAACCACAAGCACATTCAGCGGGAGATACCGGGTTGAGCCAAGAGTGAGTGGGTAGTGGAGGGAGGTTAGTGGTGCGGTCTACAGGTACCAGTTATGCGCATGATCGTTGTAGAGACGTTGTCTTTCCAATGCTGGTTCCACCACTTACTGGCATTATCCCATTCGCAACTGCTTTCTTCTTCCTGTGTCTTTATATCTTAATCTCTTTACTTGGAATACTTCAAGTCCCCTTCTCCGAGGGATATGGGGCTGCAGTCCTGTGTCGCTAACTTTGAGAAAACGACGGAACCCACTAGTATCCTCCTCAGGACAATAGATCCACAGGAGAACTCACCTTCTCTCTTGGAGAACACTAGTTTTGGGTTTTTTTTTTTTTTCCTTAAATCTTTGTGTTAGAGTGAATACATGTAAGGAAACATAAATCAACCATGAGTGCTCGTGAAATAATTTGCAACAACGTGAAGTGACGGTGCGTGTTTTGTTTCGTTGTTCATTGACTTGTAGGCCAAGCCTCAGATTCTGGTGCAAAGAACAACTTTACCCTGGGATCAAGGGGGTGGGTCTTGAGAGGAACTATCTCAAGTGTGGATGAGAAAATTGGGGAAGTTCTTCCAGTCCAGACTTTAGAAAATCTAGTTTAATACAATCACACTGGATTCACGTGTCATAATACGTGATCCTATGTTCCATAATTCCTGCCACAAAAGGACCTACACACGTTAATAATTTAGAGATCTTCTACTACGCTTTTTCACTCATGTGTTACTTTGCTAGCTGCTAGAGTATTGCACAAAGGGGAAAAAAAAATGGAGAGAAATCCGATCAAAGTATGAAAGCGTGGGAACGTATCAAGAATGACAGTGTTGGGTTGCAGTGGGCTCTCATGATCACCTCCTTCCACTGGTATCCTGGTCCAGTCCTTAGGAAAAGGCACACCATGGAGAATATGGCAGAACACACTGCACCTTGATCAGCAGGAGCAAACAAACTGTGTGTTTGTTCAGGCGAAGACTGATCAGAAGCATAGTGAGGCTCAGAGCCAGCGATCTCTAGAGCCCCTAGGAGTGCTGGCTTTGCACAGACCCCAGTAAGGCTTAGACATCATCAGGGAGACTATTGCCCCCCCATCACAAATAATGTCTTGTTTCTTAATTAGCAGTGCATGAAATTGATCCACCCTGCAACCAACTGCCAATACTTCAAATAAAATAGGTATCTCCCATGGTATACATCATGTTGAATGACAACTGGAAGCTAGTCTCAAAAAATGATTTCAAAGGACAGAGATTTGGCTTCCAAACCCAGCTTGCAAATGGTCTCATAACACGGGCAGGGAAATTAATTACTCGCCTCTGGAATCCTCCGAGGTGTCATGTATTGTGTGGAGTAATTCTTTTAGGAGAGTTAGGAGGGAAGTCTTCAAAAAAGGAAAAACAAGGTTCCCTGATAAGTTCTGCCCGGTCCCACCTGCCCTCCAGATGCCACACAAACAAAATGTATTGTTTCCGACGGCCATTTCGCGTGGGCCAGACCGCAGCTGCGTCTTTCATCAGATCGGCAGTTCTCGCCAAGACCTAGAAGGAAATCTTACCCATACAGAACCAAAGGCATCTAGCGTTGGCACAACTGTTTATTTAAAATTTAAATGCATTAGTGATTTATGCGTTATAATGCATAATACGGCATGATGTTCGCAACAACTGTCTGGGTGTTGAAGATACGTAATTTGGTTGCCTGATGAGAAGTCTGGCACAGTCATTTGGAAAAAAAAAATAGTACTGCATCTTCCACTGTGGTTGTGTCTTCTGATTTTTTAGTGAGTCCAATCTTACTTAAAAAAAAATGAAATTAGACATTTGTTGAATGTAGGAGAAAATTTTCACAGACGGAAATGGTGTGAATTAGATGCAAACAGATGGTAAGAGTCTATGGCTGCCTGCCTGCTCTGTTGGTGGGACAGAAGTCGTGTCAAGGTGGATAGGGCAGTGAAAATATGAATGTCCCCACCCTCCTTCAGCCAGAAAAGCCAACTGATTCATCGGACTCTGTCTTCATCAGTTTGAAGGGAAGGTCCCAGAGGGATGAGTTTATATTTTGTAATGATTTTGAAATTAAAACAAAACAAAACAAAACAAATAAAACCTATTCATTCTTCTCTGTTTTCTAGTATAACAGAGTAATACCAAGATGAAATATTTTCTCTTTGAGTTTACATCTAGAAAACAGATCCTCAAATGCAGGAGGACAGTGTTGCCCCTCACGGGACATTTGGCAATCCCTGGGGACCCTTTTGGTTGGTCTAAGTTGCAGGGGGAGGAGCAGGGTTGACTGGCATCTAGTGGTCGGAGGTTGGGGATGCCTCTGGGCATCCTAACTGTGCACAGGATGGCACTCCACTCTCCCCCTAGCACAGCAAACAAAAATGCAGCCCAGAGGTACTCTGGTTTGAAAAACGGAGTGGAAGAGGTCTTGCATCAGAACATTCAGGATCACAAACTGAGGTGCCTCCCGCTTTCCGCCTCGTGCTGTGAATGGATGCAGAGTGCTGGCTGCAAGGACGTGACTAGCTCTGGAGACTGTAGTCAGTACTGCCTTGGCTGAGAAACGCGGAACAAGCAAACGTCCTAGACACCATGTAGCCGTGGTTCTCTGTAGCAAAACGGGAAGGTGCCAGGTTTCAGAACTGATTTCTAGTAAATGCATGCTTTTATCTGTATATGAAAACAAGGAAGTTCCTTCCTTAATGTTGAAAAAAAATAGCTTATATAACCAAAATGTATTGTTTTATTTTAAAAACAAATAGCTCTATATTGTTCTTAATGAAAGAAGCTGCCTCTTCCTTTTCTCTCTTCTCATTTTTGTTCTCATTCCTTTGTCTGTCTCTGCAGTAGGATGGCTGTGGTCACCTCCATTAAGTTTATTTATGTGAGCAATACAAACATCTTTAATTCCTCTGTCTTGTAAAGTCGTCTTGAGTTTCTGAGGAGAGCTTAATTGCCCCAGTAGCAATTAAGATTTTAGCTATCAATCTAGCAGTTTTTCTCCCAAGGGCAAATACCAAAAGCTAAATTCACAAACTTCCCTGAGACATGTAATTTATCCCAGAAACATACAAATAAGGATCATCAGTCACGACTATCCCAGCCAATCGTTTCTCTTTGAAGGTTGCCAAAAGGAAAATATACCCATTGTTTGTCTTTAAATCTACAACCTGCAAGGTAATGGCTATGAGTGATGGATTGTTATTCTGCAGTATTAACACATGTGCCATTCATGGTTGCTTAAAACCTTGGAACCATTATCTCTTCATTTTATGCATCCTCTCCTTGTAAATTCTGACTCTGTGTCGTAGACCTTGATACGCAAACGATACAAAGGAAACCCACTTGTAGACTCTCCCATGGTTTGAGGTGCAGACTTGGCTTTCTGTGGACCCCAGTGGTGGTTGCCAAAAGCTATTTCCTGACGACACAATGGAGCTCCTCCTGCCTCTGGCCACTTCTTCATTGTGGGTCTTGGAGTTTCTCTTGGAAATATATCTATGTGTCTACTTTTATATCCCCTTCCAGCAACTTAGCTATATGTACCTCCCAGGACATTCTTTTTGCTTAAATTCCCAAAGTAGATTGTGTTGTCAGTAAACAAGTGTCTTGAACAACTAAAGCTAAAACAATGTGTACAGTAGCAAACGGTAGCAAAACGAAGGTCTGTTGAATGTTTATGAAGACGGTAATAACCCGCGTCTTCCTTCTTGTATATTAAACTTGCTGTTTGGGCACCGGGAATGTCCATTATGGGAGTCAAACCATTCCTTGGTTGGAAATACCTTATAGGTTTGACGCTGGCTGCATGTAATGCCTGGTACCCTACACATTTCCATGATGTGCTGCTTCAGGGCCCAGAGTGTGCTTGTGGTGCAGATGAATACAACTCTCTACTCCATGATTCTGTCTTTGGATTATCTACATGCAGAATGCAGAGTTCAGAGATAGAGGTGTGTGTATATGTGTGTGTATGAGAGACAGAGCGGTTGCTTTTTACCCTGTACATATTCATAACGAGTAGTTCCCTGAAGTGGATGGGCATTTTATGTTTTTAACATTAACAAATTAATATCTAGACGTCTAGGGAGATATTTTCTAAAACCTTCATGTTTATTTTTTACTTTTTTTTTGAAGATTTTATTTATTTATTTACAAGAGAGCAAGAAGCAGAGGGAGAGGGGCAAGAAGACTCCCCGCCAGAGCACAGAGCCTGATGTGGGGGCTCGATCGCACAACCCTGAGATCATGACCTGAGCCAAAATCAAGACTTAGACGGTCAGCCGAATGAGCCACCCAGGTGCCCCTAAAGCCTTCATATTTAAAGGACCATTTAGTATTGCCTATTTGCATTATTTGCCTCTCTCACCAACAAAGTAAGGGTTCAGTCAATATATTTTACTATGGTCCTTATTCTGCTTGTTGACCTTATAATGGACTCACCAACCAAGAGCCCAGCTTTGCTTTCCTAAGACCTAGAGGAAATAGTTCCTTGAGGGAAACGAGAATCACACAAAAAGGAACCAAGAGGCCAGCAAGAAATGCGCTGCTGTGTATTTGCAAGTCAGATGTGCATCAAGATCATGGGATTTTGACACCCTCTCTAGCTACGTACTGCTTCCTTGCATCTACACCTTCTCTTGGTTTGAAAAGTGTTTTTGGTTTTTGGTTTTTAATAGGATATGAAGCTGGCTTCCCTGAGTGGTGTTCCCATTTGGTAAATGAAAGCATCAACACAGGGAGAAGATACCAAGATGAGTTGGGTCCCTTCTAGACGCTGGTTCCGGGACTTGATGAGGAGGGTTTCCTTTGAGCCGGGAACATGGGGTGTCTGGGCAGAGGCACAGAGGAATAACTAAACGCTTTGTTCAGAGAGATTACAGTCAAGAGGGAGTGGTTGACAAAGCGCCACCAGTCCCACATTTAACAGAAATAGACAAAGCGTCCTCGTGAGAATGTTGCCACTCATGTTTGAAGTGATTCTGACAAAATTACTCTTAACACTGCATACTTCGAATCGATATTTTTATACCTATGCAAAACTATGAAAATGTGGAAGGTATCAGAAACGCAATATCATTCGCTTTCAGGGGAGAAGAATCATTCATTGTCTACTCTTTGGGATTTATTTAAATATCACCAATCACACAGTACCTTATAATTTATAAGCCTTTTTTAAAATGAGTATTTCAGGGAGCCTGGCTGGCTCAGTCAGAAGAGCATGCGACTCTTGATCTCAGGGTTGTGAGTTCGAGCCCCAGGTTCGTTGTAGAGATTACTTAAAATAAATAAAATTAAAAAAACTAAGATGAGTATTTCATCTGGTGTTCATAACCTATTGTGAAGAAACATGGGGTAGACATTGCTTCCCCCACTTCCTAAGCACCAGACTGAGACCCCTGGAAACCGGCTGTCCTTATCAGTGATCATGTGATCCCACATTGGCACATTCATAAGATAATCCCACATTACTGAGTGAGATTGGAGAGCGAGATACAAATTGAAAGCAAATTCATTTCCCTCATCTGCTGTGGAATCCCAGAACTAGACTCTTTGTTCAGGAGACAAGAGGATAAACCTACTTCTCGACTATTCCTCCCGTATTTACTCTACACAGAAATCTCTTTAGAATAAAGCCTGTAGAGAGAAGAAATTGAGCCATGTTTGTCTGGTAGGCAAGGAGCCCACGTGTTCATCTCTCCCCTCCACTTGCTGGCTCCTGTATATCCTTCCTCTTGTATCTACCCTCAAAGCAGAGTTCAGAAATCACTCTTACAAAGTAGATTCCATGTGTCCTTGGGAGTGTCTCAAAAGGCTGTATTTTGTTTCATTTCTTAAAAAAGATGTATGTATTTATTTTAGAGAGAGAGAGACAGAGCATGAGTGGGAGGGGCCGAGGGAGAGGGAGAAAAAAAAAAAATCTCAAACAGACTCCCTTCTGAGCCTGGAGCCTGACGAGGGACTTGATCCCATGACCCTGAGATCATGACCTGAGCTGAAACCAAGAGTCTGACACTTAACCGACTGTGCCACCCAGGTGCCCCAGGCCTGTATTTTAATAAGTCACCTCCTGTTTCTGGAATTTAACATGAACTCAAGTCAGTGAGACAAGAGTCATTTGCCCAGAAACCCACCCCGAAGGATGGAGAATATTAACACTAAGAAATTATTTGCAAGTTGGAAATTCACTTCTGAGCTAAAGTAGAGCATCTGTTTCAGTCATCACATAGTGCTGCTTAGTCTGTCAATGAGATTCACACCTTTTTTTGTCTTGCCTAGTATCTTTATATACTTCTGCATGGACAGTTTAGTAGAAGGTTATTCAAGAGTGTATAAGCTAGTGAAGGTACGAAAGCAGGAATAAAACTTACCCACTGAGAAACTTGAGTGTGTGATTAGTTACTACTGAGATAAGTCCTATTTCTTCTTCCCTCATTTTCCTTCTTTACACCTTTATGACAGACAATCTGCTTGGGCTTTTGCAGTCTAATGCTCTACCACTGAGCTATACCCCTGTGCTTGGATTTTTGTAATTGGATGTCAAATTGTGTGTGTGCTGCACCAAGGTTTTTCACCTGAGGTCTGATCCAATGGAGGAGAAATGGAATCATCCACCTGAGAGAATGCATTACAATTTGTTTTCTGGGATTTTAGACTTTCTCACCACATACAGAGGTAGAAGCTGACACCATTGTGGTATACTTGGATTCATGAAGGATGGGGAGGCTCATCCATTTCAGACCGTTTAACGCCAGCAAAATGTCATCAGAAGTTGTAAGTGGAGAGCACATTTCCTGAATATGTTTCAGGAAACATATTGGGGAATGGGAAGATAGCCAATATATTTTTAAACTGCTTTGTTCCAAGAACATGGATCTTCATTTTGCTTTTTTCCTCTCCCTTCCATGCATTCACAAGAAAACCACAGTTTTTTATGGGGAGAGAATTCAGGTTACAAAATCGATGGGGGAAAGAAGGGAGGGAGAGAAGGAGGAAGGTTGACTGGTTCTCAAATCAACCATTCCGTTCCAAATCTATGAAGGATCTCCTTTGAAAGATCTTTGCAAGGATAAACTATTTTGATTCCCTTTAAGGAAGTACATGGTGCAACCTCACAGTGGTATCATGTCTTAAAAAAGAATTTTTGCACACCCATTCCCTCCTTAAAATCAGGTCACAATGGAGCGCCTAATATAATTCTATTTCTGGGCTCTGTCCACAGCAGGCAAGAACATTAAATGTTGTTGGATTATTTTCTGAGAAAATGTTTATTACCTGCTCCCTGCTCTATACTCTTAAATTCTTCAGAAATACCAAAACACTAGTAAATTTAAACAGTTTGGTGATCTCCTGAGGCAACACATGGTAGCCTTTTTCAGATATGGCTGGAGGTAGGCTCTGTAATGGAAGCAATCTGGGGAATAGAATATATTTTCTGTTTACATTGAACTGTAAACTTAATGTTTATATAGCTATTTAAAAAAAAGGCAGGGATATTAAAGCTTAAACATTTGCCTAATGTATTGACACGATTCTGATTTCCCTACATTTAAGTGGCTATCCCAAGTTCAGTCATGTCCCATTAAATGAAAATGGTATCATGCTAGGGGCGCCTGGGTGGCTCAGTTGGTTAAGCGACTGCCTTCGGCTCAGGGATATTAAAGCTTAAACATTTGCCTAATGTATTGACACGATTCTGATTTCCCTACGTTTAAGTGGCTATCCCAAGTTCAGTCATGTCCCATTAAATGAAAATGGTATCATGCTAGGGGCGCCTGGGTGGCTCAGTTGGTTAAGCGACTGCCTTCGGCTCAGGTCATGATCCCGGGGTCCCGGGATCGAGTCCCACATCGGGCTCCCTGCTCAGCGGGGAGTCTGCTTCTCCCTCTGACCCTCCCCCCTCTCATGTGCTCGCTCTCTCTCTCATTCTCTCTCTCAAATAAATAAATAAAATCTTTTAAAAAAATGGGATCATGCTAAATTAAGTTAAATTATGCATGATCACGTAAACATACCCAGTTGGGTTCCTTCCCCTCGGTACTCTGGGCTACCCTCTCTGGTGTATTTCCATGAGTTTCCATTTCTATACTCAATTTGCCTCCTGTTTGGTTTTGTCTGGCTGCCATGTTCACCTTCCTTGGATCACGTTCTCCAGAGCGAAGATTCTTCCAGCTTCAGATTTGTCTTGAGTCTGGTTAAAACAGGACAGTAAGCAGAGGGAGGCACAGATCTGGAGCTCCATCCAGTGACAATGATCTCAGATGTTGAAACTTTGCTTTTTGTATTCCTGGAAATAAAACAGAACCGTCATAAGACCTCAGGGACTTTTCAGTCCAGTTTCTGATTCAGGGGAAGTATAGCGCAATAGCAGACGACTTCTATCTCCAGTTTCTTTTGATCGTCCTTTTTGTTACATGACATTTTCTTTTTCCCTAAGAGGGCTTCTGTAAGACTTCACTCAAATTAGAGCCAACCCTCAAACAACATGAGTTTGAGCTGGGTGGGTCCACTGACATGCAGGTATGTTTCGATAAGTACTGTATAATACTGTAAATTTAGTTTCTCTTCCTTATGATTTTCTTAGGCACCTTTTCTTTTCTCTAGCTTACTTGACTGTGAGAATCCAGTATATAATACAGACCATTTAGAACATACGTGTTAATGGGCTGCCAATGTTATCAGGAAGGCTTCTTCTGGTCATCAGTAGACTACTTGTAGTTGAGCTCTGAGGGAGTCAGAAGTTATACATGGGTTGTCGACTGTGTGGGGGATCGGTGCCCCTAGGTCCCTATGTTATTCAAGAGTCAACCTTAGCCTTAGTTCCTTTGCAGCCGTAGTGCGTTGGCTTGGCGAATGCACACGCTCTATCAGATTCCATTTTAGTTAACTGAGACTCAGGCTTCTGACGGCAGCATGAAGGGCAGGACTGCAAGGTTAGTGCTTAAGCCAAAGACTGATCCTGTGCAAGTAGAAATATTTCAGCTCCCCGTCTCAAGCCCTGCTGATGTCCTCTCCCCTGTTTCAGAGTTCCTCTGTGGGATTGAGTGTGAACAAAACAATGACATTTTCCACATCTGTCCATCACAGCATCCCACTTGATCTTTTGTCTGTTAGTTAGAAGTGAGGGTGTAACCTACCTGTCAGTCATCTTGGAGGAGAGACTAAACATACAGTTGTTTTTCTTAAAATCAGTTTCTCATATGTGGAGAATTTTTATTAACCAGATACTTCTTAGGAATGTCTTTTCTTTATTCTCCCTCTGGTATGACATAGTTCCATTGATTGAATGAGGATAGCGGTTACATATTTTAAAGACTTTCTGGGGTGGGGGTCTTACAACACACAGTTGGTGACCTCGGTTTCACGTTCTTCTCCCTGACCTATTTGCACTCAAGATGAATACATATAGGTTTCAACAAACTGTTCTTTTTTTTTTATCATTATTATACTTCCTTTGTTTCCTTTTAGTCTTAAAGAGAACCACTTCTAAAACGAAGCACTCTACGCAGAAAGCGGGTGTGGTGTGTTTTCTGGGCAGGCGCGGTGTGTTGTAAGAATTTGTGGATGTGGATGAGAGACAAGGAGAGAGGTGTGTTGGTTGATGCCATGGGATGCAGTAGGATGTGGAAGACTAGGGATCTGAGCATAAGGTCCAAGGAGTCACAGAAACACACCAGGGCAAGAACCCATCACCTGTGGGTCTGCAGTGCCTAATATCATCTTTGGCATTTGTGAGTTGGTGGGTATACATTCCTTAATGAAATTGAATGGAAGTCAAGTGCACTGGGTTGAAATGAGGCTGGTTTGTGTGCAGATGCTTTATGAAATATGGAGAGGAAATAAGGACATTGAGCTTCACAGACCCATTGTCACACGCTTAAGATGGGAGCTGTATGTGGACCTGGGGTCTTTGGTTACTGCTAGCCACATGTGGCTGATTCAATTGAAATTAATTAAATGTCATTTCCGCCAATGCACGAAGCCATCTTTCCAATGCTCAGTAGCTTTGTGCGGTTAGTAGGCTCCCATCATCTCAGAATCATGTTCTGTGGGACAGAGCTGATGTCGACTTTTAACACTTAAAATCCTAGGAATATTTCTCTGTTCCAATTGGCTTTTAAGCCAAAGCTACAAATTCAATATGAGTCCTGCTCTCTTTGTTTAAATTTAATACTTAAAAAAAATATGCAGTCGTTCAAACATGCAGAAAATAAAACTGCGAAATCTCACCCTCTGTCTTTGGCTCCTCCCCCATGGTGGCCACCAGCAGGATGGATGTATAGCAAGACTGCCTCAGGCGCGGTGCCCAGAAAACACACCACACCCGCTTTCTGTGTAGAGTGCTTCGTTTTAGAGGTGGTTCTCTTTAAGACTAAAAGGAAACAAAGGAAGTATAATAATAATAAAAAAAAAGAACAGTTTGTTAAAACCTACATGTATTCATCTTGAGTGCAAACCCTACCTCTTTGCCCTGCTTTGTTTTCCTCTGTAGCTTTTATCACATTCTAATAGACTGTATAACCTGTGTATTCATTAGGTTTATTGGCAGTCTTCCCTTACCAGAAGTCAGCTTCTTGAAGGCAAGTGTTTTGTGTGTTTTTGTTTACTGTTCTATATTCAATACCAAGGACAGTCTCTGGCACGTGTGGGGACTCAAAAAAATATTTGTTGAGTGAAGGGATAGAGCAGTCCCACTGGTTTTTCCTTGTTATTTGGCTTATACCTGGTGGTTTGCTTGGCAGGTATTCCTTTAACTTTATTATTCTGCAGTCTTCTTATTTCTAAGGATGGGACTTCATCTGCTCTCAGATCTTGGCCAACAACTAGTCAATAAGAATAGGGCACTCATTTCCCCGGGGGGAAGATGAGAGAGAGAGAGAGAGAGAGAGAGAGAGAGAGAGAGAGAGAGAGTGTGTGTGTGTGTAGATGCAGAGAGATGGACGGAATTATAAGAGTGCAGGATGAGGGAGGGGTCCATAGGTGTATGTAGTTTGAAAATGCGTATTTAATAAAGTGATAGATTTTTGTACTGAAAGACCTCTAATTTCATAATGCAAATTATAAGAAGCAAGAAGTGAAGCTGGCTAAAGTCTAGCCTGAGTGAAATTCAGAGAAGATGGAGCATCTCTCTCAATAAGGTGCTTCTGGGCGTCTTACTCTTGATTTTTATGCCAGATGGGAGCTTTCCACGAAGATCAAAGGGAGACCCGACAGGCTCATGAGAGCGATTCTCAACTCTTTCCACCTAATTGAGAGAATGAAATGCACAATGTTCTTTGCAGGACATTATGGGATGTTGATATTTTAATCCCATGAAAACGTATTTAAGAGAAATTTTATCATCAGAAAATATGACCATGTTCTCTATGCAGTGTCAAACCTCAGCCACAGACACAATTATCTTTAATAGCGTGAGCCTGAATTTTTCCTGAGGCTGGTTATTTACTTTGGTTAGAGTGGCTTGTCTTTTATGAGCAGACATGCAGTAGCAGATTCCTGAGACTTGAGAAAAGATTTTGGAAGAAGAACTTAAAAGTGACAATTTTCAACCATTGACTTATGCTTCCCTTCCTCCCGTGAACTGGGAAAAGACATCGTTTTCGATTGCATCTGCACGTTCCGTACCTTCAGTTTACAGACTGGGTTCTGTGCGAGCAAATGTGTGTGCCATGGAGACGCAATTAGCACAGAATGCCATCTGTTAATCGGGGTCTGTCCTTGCATCTCATTGCCTCACATGGATATTGCTGAATTCAGTCTACTCTACTGAGTACCTGTGTTTTGAATTTCTGTGATATACAGGTAATGTCCTAACAAGTACTAAGGCTATAAGAAAATGAAAGCGCAATGCTCTTAGTTTTCCAATGTGGAAGAAGAAAATAGTGAGTGAGCAAATAAACTCATCTTAGTGGGCTCCCTGCCCTTTGAAGGCATGGTCTCCTTAGGGACAGTCTCAGTTAAAAATAGTGAAGCGTGGTTTGAGCATCCCAGCTCAATAACTCAGTCTTGCCGGTCTCCAGCGATGTTTGCGTATTGTGCTGAACACTCTCCACTTCAGATTTCTTTCCATCCATTATCCTCCAGCCTCTGGGCTCTGGATGGCTGGAGTGGACTTCATGAACCCATCCTTTAGTCCTTGCTTACTATCAGTTGGACTATTGGGGAATATTGGGTTGTTGGCAGAACATTCAGAGACGTGGGAGTAGAGTCACTGGTGATCCTCTCTTCCTTCCTTCCCTTTGTGATTTTAGAATAAATAGTGAAAAGGTGACAATAGAGAATGTATAGTATTTGAGTTCCATCAAGACACCAACAACACATCTCCATGTAAAGGATTTATCAGACACATGGTGTTCTCTTAGTAAACAGTTTAAATTTCAACCTCCCCAAACACATGATAATCGAATTGTTCCAGTCATTTGCACCTTGGCAAAAAATAAGATGTAGGTTTAATCCATCTAGACTGAAAAATGTTTTTTTCTTGTTTCAATTCAAGTAGTGAGTTGGGGTGGGGGTAAGGAAGCCTGCAGTCCAATGATTAAATAAATGGAAAAACAGCAGGAATGTAACTTCTCCCCTGACTGCTCTGTGAAGCAGTATATTGTAAGTCTTATTTCCCACCGACTTGTGAATTGTGTTTATTCCCATGCTTAAACTCACCACATCAAGCTTAAATTAAAAATAGTTCGAATTCTCCAGCTCTTGATGGAATTTGAACTTAAAACTTGGCTTCTGCTTTCTTTTAGTAACAAAAACTTTTATGCCGCTGTAGTCATTTTGCTTTGTGGCATTGTTAGTCCAGAAACTCCATCTGTAACATCTTAGGATCGTGTGAATACTGGCGTTTTTACCAGGCAGGATCAGCCAAGTCTACTCCATGCGTGAGAGCTGAGTAACCAAGACTAGGCTGGGAGCAGAAGGGTTTTATGTTTGGAGACCAGACCAGGGGAGGTCATTGTTTTTTGTTGTTGTTGTTGTTGTTGTTTTTAATTTAATGTTGTATATTAAGGGAAGCCTACTGTGTTCCCCTCCCTGATTACATTTTTCTTCTCTCCCTGCAGATATGCACTGTCCTGAGTTGTTTATCGCCCTTATTCATATCTTTATACTTTTATGGCAGAGATGTACATTCTGAAATGATGCAGTGTTTTATACATGTAAAGTGTTTGTAAACATGGAGTTCTGCCATATATCTTTCCACAAGGAAGACAGAATTTTCTCTTTGAGGCTGTGGGGAGTCACTGTAGAGATTTCAGCAAGAAAAGTTACTTGTTCCATAAACTCTGTGAAATCTGTTAGCCTCACAGAAAGATGAGATGATTGGGAGCAGGGGAGGTTGAGGCGTGCTCTCCATGTCATGCTTTAGCAGAACAAGGACAGGAAATGAACCAAGGTCCAGAGCTTTTGCTGGGCGTTGGGGGAAGGGCATGCTGGAGAGGAAGAGCCAATGGAAAGCCATCTGAGATTCGGCGCCATACATGGCTTCAAGTGCACTGCTGGGTTGGATTCTGGATTAGAGCCAGTGGATCCCATTCCTCTGCCTGTGTCTGAGTTACTTGACGAGATCTACTCTTGGTGAATGGAGGGGACCCTCTGCATCCTTGAAGCCAGGTGCATCCGTCAAAGCTCCTGAAGCACTAGGTGTCCTCTGGTGTCTTACAACCTTCAGATACTGGAGCTGGTCTGTGTTAGGACGTCTGCCAGATGAGCTGGGATCATCTGTGAGGCATTCTGTTTTCTGTAGCGTCTAGTAGGGCCCTTCTCCCCTTGCCAGTGGAATTCATGTTCTCCTGTGAAGGAGCTGATGTTTTTGCCTTGTGGGTTCCTGTGTCAGAGCTCACGATAAGCAAAGCTCAGCAAGCTCAACAAGGCACACTTCCCACGTCAGAACTTCCTCGGTTATGATCCCCTGCTCAGAAATTCTGGAACCAAGTGCAGTTCTGACAACACCATCATAAAAGATCACTCTGATAAATAGGAGGGTGGAGGGATCTTTAAAAATGCACGCAGTTACATAAACGAGAGAACATCTTGACAGTGACATACCATGTGGTTGCCAAGTGAATGAGAAGTGCTTTAGGCACTGAAATCTACAATCTCCAGAAAGCTAGCTGGCAAGTAAAGAAAGTGAGGGACAGGAGAGTTTGTATGGGATGCTACTTTTCCTTCAAGGGAGGGGAAGAATAATGTATATTCATATTTGAACATAGAAGAATTACAAGGCTCTGGGAGGAGGGTGGCCAGAAATGGAGGAGAGGTCTAAGGGGGCGGGAGACTATTCAATATAAGACTTTTTATGTAATTTTTGTTTTGAACCATATACTTTTACCTGTTAAAATACATTTAAACAAATAAGGTCTACTTGACATTGTATCGATGTTCATTTCTCTTAGTTGATAATTATATACCATGGTTATGTAAAATGTTAACAAAAGGGAGCGTGGGGTGAGGGCAAAAAAGAAAGTATTATTTGGGGGAATTTTCGGTATAACAGTTCGAAATGAAAAGTTTTATTTTAAGCTGATACAGAAACGGCTCTTAAGCACATGAAACTGTGTTGGACATCATTAGTTATCTGAGAAATCCAAATTAAAAGTGCAATGAGGGGTGCCTGGGTGGCTCAGTGGGGTAAGTGTCTGACTTGTGGTTTCAGCTCAGGTCATGATCTCAGGGTCGTGAGATCGAGCCCAGTGTTCGGGTCCATGCTCAGCGAGGAATCTGCTTGAGATTATCTCTCCCTCTCCCTCTCCCTCTGCCCTTCCCCACGCTCGCTGGTTCGGTGGCACAGTCTCTGTCTCTCTCTGTCTTTGTCTGTCTCAAGTAAACAAATAAAATCTTTAAAAAGTAAATAAAAGTGCAATGAGACATCATTTGCATAGGAAATAGAATGGCTGAAAAGAAAAAGAAAAAAAAAAAACCTGACGATTGACATTTCATGGGAGAAACTGAATCTCTTTTGTCCAACAACTTTGGAGTAATGTTGGCAGGTTCTTGTAAAATGAAATATGCATCTACCTTTTGACTCAGAAGTTCCATTCTTAGGTGTTTATCCATGAAAAGGAGTTAAGCAAGAATGATGATAGTAGTTTTATTTACAAATGCCCCAGCCTGGAAACAACTGCAATGCACAACAGGAGAATGGATCAACTGTTCATTGTACCCATAGCATGTATACCGTTTATTATAGACTCATGCGGTGCGTTGCCACTTAGGAATCAAAGGGGTCAAACTGATCTATGCAACAGTGTGGATGAAGTTCACTGACATAATGATGAATGAAAGTCACCTGATACTCACGAAGCCCTACTGCATGGTTCCACTTATATGAGCTGCTACAGTAAGCAAAACTAGGCAGGCAAAATTATGGGGCAAAAATAGCAGAACAGGGTTTGCTGGAGAATTGGCCAGGAAGAGACAAGAGAACTCTCTGAAGAGATGAAAGTGTTCTATATGGTATTAGCAGTTTGGATTACAGAGGTGTATCCATTTGTCCAAAGAGTCTAGGTAATTTTGGTATATTTCAATGTGTGCATATTTTATCTCAAAAAAGGTCTGTAAAGATAATAACGGCATGGGAGTTGGGAATGCGTAGAGGGATCGATGACACAGAATGGCAGAATATTGATAGTTTTTGGAAGTGGGATGATAGATTACTGGGATTTCATTATACCATCACATTAATTTTTTTCTATGTTTGATATTTTCCACAGTAAAAAGTGAAAAATAGTTTTAGAAAGAAACAAAAAGAAATACAAGTTTGCTTTAAAGGTAAGCAGTCCTTTGGAGCAATGGCTGGGATTGTTTTGTTTTTTTCGTTGTAAGATGGGAGTTTTATAGTCTGTTTTATGCTGAGAGGATTCTTGGAGTTTCAGGGGTTGGGTTAGCGAGATGTTCCCTGGTGACACTGAAAATTAAAAGAACATTTAAAAATGTGTAGTGATAAGATCATAATAAAAGAATGGCAAGAAACATTGAATTCCAGGGTGGTGGAAGATACTAAGAAAATCTGAAATGTATTTTTAGAGGTAGAATTTGGGTGAGTAGTCCAAGAAAACCCAAGCCCACTCCTGAGCGCAGGTGATGTGTTAGCAGCTACGGAGAGAACGTGGGACTTCTTCAAAAACTGATCTTCCTCTGACTTTTCTACACGAGAAAATGGTTTTCAGATTTTAAAAGGAAAAGCACATGGAATTGGGAGGGATTTAAGCCTTTGATAAATGAGGTAACGCTAAGAGGGCACAGGTTTTCTTTTTTTTTTTTTTTAAAGATTTTATTTATTTATTTGAGAGAGAGAGAATGAGAGACAGAGAGCACGAGAGGGAAGAGGGTCAGAGGGAGAAGCAGACTCCCCGCCGAGCAGGGAGCCAGATGCGGGACTCGATCCCGGGACTCCAGGATCATGACCTGAGCCGAAGGCAGTCGCTTAACCCACTGAGCCACCCAGGCGCCCGAGGGCACAGGTTTTCAAAATAAATTTAAACTCAAGTGAATTCTATCTCTTGCTCGTAGTTGTTGAGAAATCATGGGTAATAAGAGAAATCCAGAAAGGTGAGAGAATGGGTAAATGTTGACCCAGTTTTTCCTTTTTTTTTTTTTTTTTTCCTTTTTTTAAGGCGAGGATAACACTCTGGTAATTACAGACCGGTCAATTAGACAGTAATCCTTAATGTTCTAGAAGAGGTACTGAACAGATGTCGTGAGAGCCCATACTAAATGAAGCAGTGGTTTCTAGGAGCTCCATGGGTTTGCTAAGAACCAGTCCCTACGATACTGGTTTCATGAAAATTCGTGGGTGGGACCTGTGTAGTCAACATATTTTTTTTTTGGCAATTTTCCTCTTGGTATTCTAGAGGAATGTATAAGTCCATGAGAGGGAAGCCGGGGAGTCAGGCAAATGTCCATTAACAGGTGATGAACAATGCTGGTGATGAGTTTTACCCCCCACGGCAAGGCTGCGTGTTTGCATCTCCCGTGGGCAAAGAGATCCTGAATCTAGGGCATCTGTGTCTCTGCCTGGATGTCCATATACATCCATATCTATGAGGATCTGCCTACCCATTATAACATTAGCCCACCTTCCTCCTTCCGGAAGACACTAAACATTAGCTACGTGCTGTATTCGGGGAACGGAGTGGCCAGATTATTTGAATGTTCTGCTTACGGCTATGGAAACACTCTTTACTCCTGTCGTTGCAAGTAATCTACAATGATATCTGCACGCATTCCTGTCTTACTAAATAGAGCACGTGGAACAGAAGTTACCATGTTCTGGGTGATGCATCATTTCGTGAAGCATCACAAATGTTTGAACACTTGTTGTTACTTGCAGAGGGGCAGAGAGAGGTACAGAGGAAAGGAAATGGGGTTAATATTGGCACCCAGGGGTCGTTATTAGAATTAGGTTTTCAGTAATATTGTATGTTTCTCATTGTTTTCTCTCCTAAATAGGAGAATCTAAGTTCATTATTACAGGCTTCTAGATCGTTGTGTTTAAGCGCCATCTGTCTGTTATTAAAAGTATTTGTGGTGGCTTAAAAAAAAAAAATCACGGTTAATTAAGGCGCTGTCTTCTAAAGGACAACCCTACTATGTGGCAAAAAGAGATACACAGTGACATACTCTTTGTTGAAGTTTCCATTCTCATATTATCGTACTTTAATTTGTATTATTTAGTGCATGTAACCCCTTAGCTAATAATCACCAATGAATTAGCAAAGCAGAGGATTCATGGCAGAGTATTCAACTCCCTGCTCCGTTAATGAGCGTTTCCAGTGGTTCTGCAAGGAGAAGGCTGAGGCAAATTGCTGCGGAGAAAACTGACGTACCCATGACCTTCTCATATTCTCTTTTCATTAACACTGTGCTACGATTTTAAGGACCATCTCTTTTTAGTTACCAGCAATTTAGTGGGGAAAATCAATTCTGGTTTTAAGACACCTTCCCACCTCTTGCTCAGCCACCTTCTGAGTTGTACTGATTATTTTTGAGCGTGTGATAACCAAAGTAAGAATTGTTGGCAGCCCTTGGAAAGGTGATAACTTAGCACATAATTACAGGCTGTTTTGAGTGGTTCTCTAAAAGTTTTCCTTGTTTGTGCAAATTATAATCTGTTGGGGAAAAAAAAAAGGGAAAGATATTGTGAGTTTGTTTGGTGTTCTCAGTCTGAAATATGATTGAGATGGTTCTGAGAGATAGTTTATAATACTTATCTCAGTAGTTGGGATGAGGGACTGAATGTGAGAGTTGGGGTCTTGGGCATGTTAGCAGTTCTGTGACCTGACCTGGGGTAGACCACACCTTCTCTCGGCGTCAGGTTTTGTCATCAACAGTAGCTGGGAGAACACTCATCTCTCTGCAGGATTGGCAAAAGAATTATCCTGGACGGTGCCTGGGACAGCTCCAAGGAGCTTATGCCTATAAGGACTTCGCTTCCCTTCATGCTCCATCATGTTCTTTCCCTTATATTCCCTTCCTTTTCTTTTCTTTTTTTTCCCCCCCAGAGGGTTTATTTACTACTTACTGAGTTCCTTCCTTTTATTTTCTAAATAAGTTTCTCTTCTCTTGTTGCCCTGGGAAACAAACATTTCCTTACTTTGCTTTGTGTGGGGCAGTCTTTCAGAACTTCAATTCTTGACAGCATAATCCCTAAACCCACACTCCTTTTGACCTGGCAGGTGTCACTGGGTGTCAGAAAAGCAAGTGAAAGCCAGGTGGTCTAAAAACACCAGATGTGAGAGTTTTGCTTTGATTGGCTGAGTCTGGTGTGGGTAGAAAGTCTCAGGAAGCAGAAATGAGAGGGGCAATAGGTTAAAATAATAATAATGAAGAACTCAGCAAAATGTGAAGTATTAGAATGTTCGTGAAGAAAACACATGGAAAAATGGTTAAGATGAGTAGTGGAAGTGATAATTTTGCTGATGTCTCAGCATCTTGCAATAGCTTTCTTAGAGAATTTCGCTGGTTCACTACCTAAATAAAATGCAAATTGAAACTTTTCTTAACCTTAAGCAGGGGATGAAAGACGTTCAAAGTGAGATAGGCTTACTTGTGTAGTGAATTTAACCAACCGCAGAAACACCCCTTTCTGTTCCTTGGTGTTGACATCCGACACGGTCCAGCAGGCTCGTATGTAAGCCACTTCATACGTAGTAAGTTAGGAAAACCTCCAAGGCATCCAGTCAAGCCCGTTGCGGTTGTTGATGAGAATTGCCGAGTTTCTGAGTTTAGACAGAATCTGTTGTCTAACTTTTTACTACCCTTGGATGTTGGAAGTATGAATCATTGGTCCATCAGCACTCCTGTGATGGTTAATGCCTTTTGTCAACTTGAGGGGACCATGAGGTGCCTACATATTTGGTCAAACACTATTCTGGGTGGTCTGTTGGTTTCAGAAGCAAACTTCTTAAAAAGCCTGCCAGTGAATGTTTCATGGGTCATACCATTTCTGTTGCAAACTCCCTTCTCTGCTGGGGTAGCGGTCAAAAGCAGCCAGAGAGACTATGGACGATCTGTAAGTAAATAATTGTGACTGTGTTCTAGTGTAAAACGTCGTAACAAACATAAAGGTCCTAGGCAGGGACCGAGATTTGGCCCATGGACTCTAGTCTAGTTGCTCTTAAAATACCTCCAGATAGGGAAATCGATGAATGTTACTTCCTAGAAGTAGACCATCACAAGGAGGCTTGGCCATATTTTCTTCTTTAATCCAAGAAATTGATTTTACCTACTTTTTACAAGTAGAAAACTTGGTGCATAAGGAAGGCGAGTTACCTGTGGTAATTACGTCTGGGGAGTAAATTACATCAATGAATCCTTTCTCTTCTCAGTTCTTTCATAAAAGGAATCAGGTGCTTCTAGACGTGTATATGTTTTTATAAAGATCTGTTGCTGACTTGGAGGCCACTGATGGAGAGGAATTACCTTCAATTATTTGGTTTGGTCTTTGACATGTAGGCGTTATGCATGGGAACAGTTCCTAACTTTGGTGCCATATGGGCCTTGACCCTAAGAAGGAGGGCCTCAGGCCACTTGGCAAGAAGGTTCTTGGCTTTGTGTGAGAAAGAATTCAACAGCAAGCCATTTAGAGAACGGGACACAGATTTATACTATAAAAGTTAAGAAAGGAGCTGCTTCGTTCTCTCCTTCCAGGTGACGAAGAGGACTCCTCCACCTTGCCTCTATTGAAGGGTTTTAGAAGTTTTTTCAAATTATCTAACCATATAGGGAGAGGCTTATTCTTCCACGTTGGGTTCAATATGTACATTGGGGGGTTAGTTTTTCCAGTGTCTCAGGGTTGTGGAATTACCTGCGGGAAGAATTTTTAATGTCCAGTGTATGTGGTTTCTACAGCTGAAAGGAGTGGGGTCTTGTGTTCCATGAGTCGGATCTTGTGATTCTTTTTAGGACCTGCTGACTTTTGGCTGAAAGGGTGGCCTAACGTCAAAATGGCTTTACTTGGGTCAGCTTGTCTCCTGAGCCTCCCTTCCCTCCTGCCTTAACGTGGAGGTAACTTATGGAGAAGAATTCCCTCCCATTATCTCATTAGTATTTGTTTGATTATGTAGGCATTATGCTAGTGAGTTGTCAGGAGCATGATTCATTGGAAACACTAAATCTCTCCTTAAATTTACAAGGTAAGCAAAAGGATAAATTTCAATTAAAATCATAACAAACTGTGGAATTCCTCCTGTGGAACCTTCCTCTCTTATTTCATTACTTCTCACATGGAGTATGCTAGGTAATATAGCTTAGAGAGATATAGTAAATTCGGGTTACAGGAGACCAAATGGTTACTCATGCAGATCTCAGGAAATGCATTTGAAGTCTCACTTGAGGGGGCTGGAGTTCCTTGATGTTCAGGGGCAATTCCTGACCCAAGCAGCCTTCGTTTAAGTGATCCTTCTTCCTCGGTAGTTTCCATAGGAAGGCTTGTATCCTTAGGAAGACATGTCAGGGTTTCCTGTAAATGGTCTGCTGTGTGGCATGGTGTCAGAATTATGCCCATCATTCACATATTTCAAGGCAATGCAATGTGAGGGACTGTTCTTGTAATAAACACACACACACACACACACAGAGAGAGAGAGAGAGAGAGAGAGAGAGAGAGAGAAAGCAAAATCGCTCCCAGAAGCTGCTGAATTAACAAAAATTAAACCAACTAAGAAATCCTTTTACATAGATGAGCCCGAGTGGCCGATGAGGGCAAGCCTCTATCCACTCAGTGCAGGGTGTTGCAGAAAATTCCACGGATGTACCTGAGCTCGCTGCCTTTTTTTGCGGTGCATTTTCCTTATAAAATAGCTCAGTGCGAATGTCTGCAGGTGCTTTAGGCAGATGGGGCTGGGAAATCATTCTTCGAATTGCCTCCTCAAGAAAGTGATACTTTTAAGAGTCACACCGCAGTAAACCAGTCAGTAACCTGTATCTTCAGTTTCTCCGGGTCGATTTTTCATGTGAAATGTGGCCCGTCCTGGTTGATGGGAGAATAAAAGGGTTCCTCTTTCCACATGGTGTGATGTTCGACATTCTTGCTTGGGGATGGTTTTTCTAATGACGTGTTGAAATGTTTAGTTTAAAATCTTAAAATGAATGCATGATTTGGGTTACATTTTAATGATTTTACATTTCTAGTATATCAGCAAGTGACCTGAAAGTCACTTATATTATTAACTGAAGTTGTTAAATATTTATTTGATTACATGATTTCTGTCTTCCAACTGGAAAAATACTGATTGGAAACCAAGATTTGGTAACCACAGCATATGCTAGTGGGTTTTCAATAAATACTTGTGGAATGAATTAAGAAATGAATGAGTATCATATGAGATTGTTACATTAAGCTTTGTCTTATCTTTGTAATCTGTAAATATGTATTTTAAGGATTTAAATAGAAACTCTCTGAATTCATATTCTTTTATATTTAAAGAGCTATCAAGGGGATTATTTTGCCTAAAAGAAGTCTATGCTTATTTCAGCTACACTAACATTGGGATATATAAGTCAGATTTATATCAGCTCAATGTTCTGTTCTTTGTTTCACAGTGTGGAACCATACCCAAGGTATTGAAAGCGCTAGGGTTCAATTTTTCACTCCTTCATGAGACCTGAGATTTGTTTTGGGATTTTTGTGTATCCTGGTGCGTTTTTACTCTGAGAGCATGGGTGAAGTCCTTCAGGGAGAGCAGGAGAAGCAGGGGGAGAAGCAGACTCCCCACTGAGCAAGGAGCCCAATGTGGGGCTCAATCCCAGGATCCCGGGATCATGACCTGAGCCAAAGGCAGACGCTTAACTGACTGAGCCACCCAGGCGCCCAAGGATAGAGTATTTAATTACTGTTTTTACAAGATTTCCTCAGTTTGAGCAATATGGAAACAATTTCAGTGTAATATACCTGAATATGCATCAAAAGTAAAATATCTTAACCCGCTAGAATTGATCAAGCTAAAATAGAAGGGAAATGCCAAGTGTTGGTGAGCATAGAAGCAGTTTTCATCCATAGTGAGTGGAAATGTAAACTGTGACAATGATTTGGTAGTATCGATTTAAACTGAAAACTCACCTAGTCTATGAGACAGGAATTCTACCACCTGGTGTGTCACTGTGAGAAATGAAGACCTATGCCCCCTGAGAGACACAGATAAGAATGTTTACAGGAACTTTGTTCATCACTGGCCCAGACTGGATAGAAGCCAACTATCACCATTAAGCTCATATAATCGTACTATATTCTTAAAATGGAGTATTATCCCACAATAAAAAGTGAATGAATGTTTGATGCGAGAATGTGCATAGATATCACGAATGTAATATGGAATAAAAGATGCTCAATACAAAAGACTACATGTTGTATGATTCTGGTGATAGGAATTTTTTGAGAACATGTATAATGTCTGATAGGAATCAAAAACAGTAGTTAACCATGAGGAAATGTTGCTTGGAAAGGAAATTAAGGGAGCCTTCAGGTGGGGAGGGAGAAGTTCTATATCTTAATCTTAGATTTGTGTTTACAGGAAAAATTATCAAGCTATGCTCTGTTAACTTTAAGCTATAGGGACTTATATATATTTTAAAATCATTATTTTGAGTGTTTTCGTATGAATACATTCTTTCCTTCTTAATTTCCAAGTTGGGGATCTTAACCATCCCAACTTTGCACATTTTGTCAATATTTCAGGAGGAGGAGTTTGAAGTAAAACATGTAGATTTTACAGGAAGGAAAAGAAAAAGTCTCCCACTGCCCTCTTTAGTTCGTATCCAGGAAAATACGTCAATTACTTCGGTATGATTGAAAGGGATGCAAGATGTTCGCTTCCCCAAGCTCTCATTCCGTTTCCTGCCAGGCACTTCAAGAGCTGAACAATAATGCAGTTACTCCTCCGTGTTTGTGAAGAGCAGTTTATATCCATTACTGCTGCAACATCATCTCTTTCCCTTTATAGGTTTTTGCCAGTGTAAAGGCTAATACAATCATGCAAGATTAGGGGCAGTTAGAGGATTTCCCTGGAGTTTTCTTTTCCTAATGAATACACTCCTTCACTGTAATGGATTGACCTTTGAACACTAATGTAAATCTTATGGCTGGTTATTTTATTAATTGCTAGAACCTTGCTCAGTGGGGTTGTTAATTCACCCTAAGCAAGGACCACCTGCAATTCATCTTTTTCTAATTCTTGACACCATGGTTTACAATTATTGATTCCATTTTTTTAAAAACCAATTAGATATTTTAGTCTTTTACAAACTGACACAAAACTGCAGGTCCCTTACATGATTGGAGTGCCAGGAGAAAAGAGCCCTGAGCAACATCAAAGTGTGGTGTGTAATGCTGAAATTCATTTGCATGTGGTAGTTGCTTTAACTCTTTCAGTGGGAACATCCTTTGTAAGGGACAACTGAATCCAAATATTCCATTCGAGGTGCATAGGAATCCAAAGAGCGCATTCACCAGAGCTCCAGATGGACCTGCCCCGCGTCCTGGTGTGCTTGGCTGCTGACTGACAAGGACAATTCAGACCTGCCTTGTACTTTATAAAGCAGAGCTGACAGGGACAGACTCAGCCCTGACTATCTCCATCACGAGGGGTGTGGAGGACCAGAGACAGCAGAGAAAGAGGCCAGGCATCTTTACACAATAGCTATTTATATTCTGAACCACTCTCTGAAACAAAATGGTACACGCTCATGGGCCAAGCCAATTGAAATACGATAACGCGTCTCAGGATCGCGGGATGCGTCTACTACTAGTTCACTGCGTTTTATTTTATTTCACTCAGTATTTTAGTTCACTCAGTTCGCTGCGTTCTCCTGTGACATGGACCCTTTAAAAAAAAAAAAAAAAAGGTAACCTCCAGTAGGGCAGGCATTGACAAGCCTGATGCAGAGGAACAGGGACGGAGAGGTGGTGTTGTCAGGATCCGTACAGAAGTGTCTTGAACTCTCAGCCATTTCTTCTGCCTCCTCGTACTTTCGGCTAACCCTTCAATTCATCTCTCAGATGTCCCGTGTGCTCCATGTTGACATCCTGATTGATTTACTCCTGTAGCGCTCTGCCCTTTGATAGTCCTGCTGCATTTCTTGTCTCCTTTTACCTGCATTGGCTCTTCTAGGTACATCAAATGGAAGACTTCCGCTAATTTGCCAAGATCCCTCCTATTGAAGTATCCTAATAGGAAGCTGTATTAGTCCTTTTCTCATTCTGGACCTAGTGTCCAAGAACTTGCTTTTCGATGCTGGCGGATAAATAGTTTCCCTCCCAGTATGTCTTTTCTCTCACCTGAAGATTGAGAGGGAATATATCGTGAGGAAATACACCTTCAGCCATACAACGTTTTTCCCCTAAGATCAAAAATACGTTTCAGTTAGCTTAATATGCCAATTAATATCTTTTATGTCTACTAAAATCCATGTAATATTTTATATTTACTAAAATCCATGTAATGAAAATATTAGACATTAGCATCTATGTACTTTATACTTTATTATTTTTTAAACACTGACTTATTTGGCATTACTTAAAGGGTATATGGTTTATTTTGAAATTTCTGTTTACTCTAGATTCCCTCTACTAGAACCTTTCCTACCACCGTCCAACAAAACTAACCTTCTCAGGATCACCAGTTATCTTCCTATTAGTAAATCTCACCTTTCTATTAATTAATCTAACAGTCAACAAAACTAAGCTTCTCAGGATCACCACTTATCTTCGTATTAGTAAATCTCACCTTTCTATTAATCCAACAATCCTTAATCCTCATTTTATCTGATGTAGTAACATTATTTGAAACAACTGGGTAATCCTTTTTACTTGATAAAATTCTCCTCTACACAGATTTCAAAGAAGGCATACTTTGCTGGTTTTCTTCCTACTTTTGTGCCCGTTGCCTTTAATCTCCTTAATTCTATGCTTTTCTCTCCCCATTCTACCTTTGGAATGTGCCCCAGTGTTCATTCCCTGGGCAGTTTCTTCCACGTCTATGTTCATTGCCTTGATGATCTTACCTGATGTCAAATTTAAATGTTACTTCAATGATATTGACTCCCATATTATACCCCCCACCCTGCCACTGACTCAGACAGTGGGTGCTGAGCACCTGTACCCCGATTTCCTATGGTTCTTTCCTGAAAGCTCCCAGCTTTAAGGAAGCAACCTTCTTTTGAAGAACTGTCTGTTGAGCACCTCGGTCAGGCTATTAGAAGCACATTACCCACAAATTTGCAAATGCTAGGAGACTTGTTCTTATTTTCAAAATGATTTGAAGGATCTAAGTCCTTTGCATTTTCATATAAATTTTGGAATCAGCTTGATAATTCCTACAAAAAACCTGCTTGTGGTTTATACTTGGATAATGTTGAGTCTATGGACCATTCTGGGGAGAAAAGACATCTCACTAATAGGGAATCTTACAGTAAGTGGTCAGTGTCCCCATTAATTTATGTCTTTGTTCAGTTATCTCAGCAATGTTTTGTGATTTTGAGTGTAGCGGTTTGGGACAGCTTTTGTTAAATTCATACCTAGGTGATTTTTGTGGATGATGAGAGCGCAAATGATGTTGATGGCTTTTTAAATGTCATTTTCCAGTGGCTTGCCCCCAACCTGGAAAAACACTACTCTTACTAAAATAGAAACAAAAATGACTTTTGTGTATCGACTGTATATCCTTAAAATCTTGCTAAATTAAGTGTGGTAGGGGAAAATATCTAATCCATGATAGGTGGTTTGTGAAAAATCAGGTGCAAACAGTAGCAGGTAAATTTTCATCGAGTTTCACATTCCCAGGGTCACACCACGGTGAAATCAATGTGATACACATGGTAAGTGGTACAAATTGTTTTTAGCACAAACACAACTCTGCTATTTATGCTAATCGTGAACAAGAGGAATAAGGGTAAATGAAATCTCCAGGTAAGCTCAAACCTAATTTTAATCAGTGGTCTCAAACACTTTCCATCTCCAAACATGCCTAAACCTCGTTATCAAGTAACCCAAATGCACTAGATTCAATTTGGCTGCTTTAATTCCCATTTCTTTCTGGCTAGCCGCCTTGTCCATAATTAATGAAATGGCCCCAAAGGAGGCAGACGCGATGGCTGAGATTAGGTAGTAACGGATGAGCAAGAATGAGAGGTGTGTGGGTTTTCAGTGTGGTTAGGATACAGGCAGGAACAAGCTGAGATGTAAGTAACAGTTATGGCAGGCTTGGAAGGAGAAGCTGAAGGAATTTGGGAACATTCAGTAATTATTTTATACTCGTGTCACTTTAGTAATACAGCCTAACTGAGAAAATTAGTCACTTAGCATCCAGATTGTAACTGTTTTCTGGGTGGAGTTGTCCTTCAAATCCGTGTACATCTGTTTTCTCTCCTCCATCCTTCAGCCTGAAGCCACAGTGCCAGCTTTCCGCAGGGTACAGCCAGGATATCGCCACCGTCCAGGCGGGACTCCGTTCCTCCAGAACAGTCTCCGTCAAACAGCAGACATTATGTGCCAGTTGAGAAATCTGCAGAGGCTGTCTCCATTGTTTCTCAGAATGCAGACCTATCAGGGTGCAAGGGAAGGGCTCCCAGAGCCATTTCAATCGTTCAGTTTTAAAGATGGCTTTCTTGGGACACCTGGGTGGCTCCGTTGGTGAAGCGTCTGCCTTCAGCTCAGGTCATGGTCCCGGGATCCTGGGATCCAGTCCCATATCGGGCTCCTGCTCAGCGGGGAGCCTGCCTCTCCCTCTCCCACTCCCCCTGCTCATGTGCTCTCTCTCTCTCTCTCTCTCTAATAAATAAATAAAATTAAAAAAAAAAAAAACCACCACAGATGGCTTTCCCTTTTTCATCTGGCCAGCCTTCTCATTGCTCCTGGCTGATTGACAGAGCCCCACCCCCACCCCCATGTCAAACCCTTTCTCGTATTCTCTCCCTTCATGGAATGCATTTTGCCATTTCCCGATGATGGCTTTTCCAGTTCTACTGCAGCTGGTTCACATTTCACCCTCGCTGAGAAAACAATGTGGTGTCTCCACCCCCAGCAATCACAAACCACACTTAGTCTTCCCGTAGAGCTCCCTTTACTGTCTCTATACCTGTCATCAGTGGAAATTCACCCTCTGTTTCCAATATTCTGAGTTTTCAGTGCTAGTGGAACATTTATGAGTATTCACATTACACAAGAAATTTGGAACCAGAGCTCAGTGGGCTAGTCAGGGACAGGAACATGCTTAAATCCATGTACGAGGATGGTATCTCTGCTTCTGTTGTGAACGTTTGAGCATCAGTTTCTTTTATTAACTTCCCTATGGCAGTGCTGGACGAACAAAATGAAAATAATGAAGGACACGATGAAGCCACGATTTAAAAAAAAAATCGAGGTGTATGTAAATCAACTAGAGAGGTTAGTTAAAATGTCATTTTCTAAGCGTCGATATCAGAGATTCTTGGGCTGCACGTTTTGGGTAGTATTAAGGAATCTGATTGTATAAATTCACTTGAGCTTATTAAAAGGTAGGTTGTTCAGTCTTTCACACTTCCAAAATCACTGAAGTAAAGAAGAGGCTAATTGTAAATGGGCCTAATGATAGGGGAGGGAGTATGTATATAATGATATATATTAAATGGCAGTGTTGAACAGTCATACACCTATGTAAATATTAAAAATAGAGCAACAGGTAACTAAGCTCGTGGAAGTGGATGACATGGTGTAATGTGTTTACCTTCCATAGCACCAAGCAGTGCTTTGCCATGTCATGTTTTATGCACATTTGTACTCTTTAGCCTGTCCAAATATCTAAGAGTAGCTCTTATAATCTCGGAAGCTCGGACAGTTCCCCATCACCTGTCAGTGCAAACAGAAGGAGGGCCATTCATTCATCAGACGGGGTCTCTTGAGTTGGGAGCGCGTGCGTGCTCTTCACATTAAAAAAGAGGCGAATGGATCACACACATTTATATTTTCTCTCTCCACTCAATGACAGCAAGCGAATGAAAATGATAAAGAGAGTGGTGGAATATATGTTCGAATAAATCTCAGAAATGATGAACATGCAAAACAGAGGAAGGAGTAGTTGTAGCTGATGTGTAAGGAGGAAGACCCTTTTCCTTAGGTGCTTGTCGAGGGTTATTAGGGCTTGTGATTTGACGAAACAAGGCTTACGGTGGTTATAAGTGAGACAGAATGTGAAAACAAGAGAACTGATTGGATATGCATATTGAATTACTGAACCCCTTCACCTTCTCCCTCTCAAGTACATAAAATGCTAATTGATGCCTGGGACAGGAATGCAAAAATTTCTTCTTCCCTACTGAAAGTAAGTGTGAAAATTAAACCGTCTGTAGCTGTTAAATCATAAACACGTCAAGTAACAAGCCTCACGCTAGGCTAATATATTTTCAGCATGGACAAGGGACTGAAGGTTTGTATCCGAAACATAGAAAGAATTGCTACAAGCCAATATAGAAGAAAAAGCACCCAATCTAAAGTGGGGAGAAGGTACGAAGGTTTGTGGGAAAGAGTGAGCCTGGTTAGTATCAATGGAAAGGTAAATTAAAATAACAATAGGCTGTCCTGTTACCGAAACGACAAAAGGAGGTGAAGCCACACTCCAACCTCACAAAATTGATTCTGTGTAGGAACATACAGGTCATAAATAAAAGAAGGAAAAGAGGCTGAAGGGGGTGCCAGTTATATCTGTAACACTCAGTTCTCTTATGCAAAACTTTCATCTAAGCAGAAAAGAAATAAGGGAGGGATTGAGAGAGAGATGGTAGGAGGGAGGGGGGGCTGAACAAGAAAATGAGAAAGAACTTCTCAGGTAATTCTAAAGATGCTTTTAAATTACACACTTTGCACTTTATCTTCTGCTTTTTCATACATAAAAAAAGACTTTGCAGAATAAAATCTTTATCTGTTTAGGGTTATCTCCTATAGAATGGGCCAATGGCTGTGTGTACTGAATATCCTGCGATTTGAACCTGCCTTTAAATGAAGATTTTTTTTTCTCTGAACAGCCGTGGAAATGACTGTCTTCAAGTCTACTTGCGTATTTTCACAGAAGCTCTCACATTAACGTGTATATTGACAGGAATAGGTTCGGTGATATTCCAGGATGGTTTCCCTTTCTCATGGAGCTCTGTAGTAGAGCATTGCACATCTCACCCTGCAAAAATGTTTAAAATGAGCTAGAAAAGTCTTCCTTCACTCAACTCCCCACAATTCTCAGTAGCAGGGTGTTTGGACAAAATATTTTATCTTCCTTGGACCATCATTATTGGCAAGGAAAAGCTCTGAATGATTGGAATTATGTTTATCTACAGGCTGTGTGGTGAGATGTCTGCCTCACCTTGATTCTTTCAGGTGTCCGGGCTGATAATATAAATTCCAGGAAATACCTGGAAAGCTTAACAATGCTCTGGAAGCTCCGCGAGGAGTTTGGAGGGTCTGAGCATGATGATCCCCATGGGAGTAAGTAAGTATGGGTGGTGGAATATAAAAAAAATAGTCTCAGTGAACAACTTAGAAGCTATCCACCTTTATGAATAGAAACATACCTGGAGAGAAAAATGCAAAGATTATGCTCCAGGTTAGAGAGTCTGTTTTTAAACATCCAAGTGTGCTGTGGCACTGTTCTTTATAGGCATGTTTTTAATTATTACCCACCTTGGGAGCCAAAACCAATTCCCCTAAATAAGAAAATAAATAGTATTGTTTTAAGAAAAGCTGTTTAATCTATCTTGGAAATAAGGGTAGGTGAAAGAAATTCATTTGTCCCACCTTACAATTATCTCATGTTCCATTAGGTTACCCAGAGGTATTCTGCACTCATGGTCTGCTCTACCGCACAATGAAGCTATTTTTCTAGGGCACTGCCCTGCTGGCTGGCCACATTTGGGCGACTGCTTATGTTTATTTATGAGTCTTGCTTGGGAAGAGCTTTGTGAAATCAGACTAGGAGTCCTCGGTTCTTCCAGCTTGGGCATGACCAGTAGCGGCCACAGGATGGCTAGATCCAGAATGAATTATGCATCAGGATGTGTCCCTGATGACCAGGCAGAAAGCTCCCTCGATAGTTCAAATTCAGCGGTAGTGATGGGAAAGAGGGAAATTTGGAAGATTCCAGTTCCACCGAATCCACTAGATTAAAGCAACATCGAGAAGCCGGTCTTGGCACAGTCCTTGCAAAGGAAGAGTAATTATTAGGGAGAAAAGGCACATTACCTCTGCTGGATAGAGGATGACATAAGGCCAAGCTACTGTTCTCTGCCGCTGAGATGTTTGCTTCCTGAGCCTTGCTTTCTTGCTTAGGTTAAGAACTGTTATCAGTTAGGGTTCTCCAAAACAACCCGATATAGACATACAATTCTATATGTATACAAATATACATGTCTGTGAGAGACGGATTTATTTTAGTTCGTGCAGTTGTATTGTCTGGCAAGTCTATGCCCTAGGGTAGTTTGGCAGGCCGGAAACTGGTAAAGGCAAAGTACCAATTTGAGTCTGAATTCTCTCTTTAGGGTGGCAGGCCCTCAGTCTGGACACTCAGACAGGGAGTTGATGTTGTAGGCTTGGGTCTGAGTCCATAGGGCAGACTGGCAGGCTGGGAAGTCAGGAAGGATTTCTATGTTCCAGTCGGGGGGCAGCATTCCCCCCCACCCCCGACCCCCCTCCGGAAAACCTGTTTTTCCGGTTATTGCCTTCAAGTGGTCGCGTAAAACCCACCCACCCGTGAGGGTAATTCAGCTGATGGGAGATGTTGACACATCTACAGTGACACCTTCTTGGCAACATCTAGACTAATGTTTGACCAGTTCGGCACCATTGTCTAGCTAAATTGGCAACAGTGTAGCCATCCCAAGAATCCATGCCATCTTATAAACAGGCATTTCCAAAAAGGAGGTGCCTGAACAGGAGCCAAACCATTTCTCCTTGGACAGTGCACGGCACAGCCTTCTGTTCAGTGGCTGTTCAGTTGGAACATCTATTCCTGTAGCTGCCTTGCAGGCTTGAGTCTGAACACAAGCGGTCTTTAACGTCGATAGCGGCTAACATTTGTCAAATGTAAGAGTCATCGAATACCACCAGATGGATATTGGAGAATCTTGTGGGAATGATACTCTGTTCATGATATTTTAAATTCTATAAGGACATGGAATTAGTGATTTGGTCATCTTTTAATGAGAGGCTGAGTATCTAGAACAGTACTAAGTAGCGGAGAGCTAGGGAGCCTTTTTGAATGACTCAGTGAATGACCAGCACTTAAACAAATGCAAGAAGACCCATCTGGGGAGGTGAACCACTTAGGCTTCTTCCTGTAGATGCTGCAGTCTGGGAGGTCTTAGTGGACTGGAGAAATGACTGTTGTTCAATGTGCAACGATGGGTCCATGTATGGCAAGGGATGGTGATTCCTCTGCCTATAATTGGTGGGCGAAAATATCCTTCAGTTCAAGCTCTCCACCGTCCCCCCCCTCCCCCCCCCCCCCATCAATTCATGGTGTTCTGCTCCATTTTCCTGTTTTGGCTGTTCTCAAAGGCCTGCTCTTTTGTTGTGCATCTGAATCAATGTGTTAGGAGGCACAGCCCACGTGACCCATTGTAGTGTAACCAGTTGGACCCTACTCTACTGTTTCTCAACATCGGTGGTTGTCCTTTGGATTTCAATAAGAAACCAAAGCTAGGCACTTCCGTATTCTGTGGGCAAAGCAACTACGTCCCTGCAGGGTGCTGGGCCTATAATGCACACTGAGGAAGCCCCATAATGGAATTTAAGAGGGTGTCTGGTCTGGTTATTGAGCACTTGTCTCTCCTTCCAAACCCACCACTGTAATGCTGGAACTGGTGCTCGGCAACTACCTTTCTCCTTTGTCGGTTGGCTCCCTGTTTGGGGCCACCAATGCGGGGCACACTTCAAGAGGTTGGGAGGCAGGAAGAGGGGAGCAAGGATACGCACTTTTTGTTCGTTTGCTATTGTTTTTGCTTCTTCTGAGGATTTTATTTTGATGTAATCTCTGCATCCAATGTGGAGCTCGAACTTACAACTTCAAGATCAAGAGGCTTAAGCTCTCGGGGCACCTGGGTGGTACAGTTGGTGAAGCATCCAACTCTTGGTTTTGACTCAGGTCATGATCTCAGGGTCATGAGTTTGAGCCCCGCATGGGGCTCCGTACTCAGCACAGAATCTGCCTTAAGACTCTCTCTCCCTCTCCCTGGGCCCCTCACCCCCTGCTCTCTCTACAGTAAGTAAGTAAATAAATAAATAAATTTAAAAAAGAGTCCTATGCTCTACTGACTGAGCCAGCCAGGCTCCCCTCATTTGCTATTGTCATTTCCCCCACCCCACTATGAGACTTGACCTGCATGTTTCCCAATTACACATTGAATGACTTTTGTTGGGCTAATTTCCCAGCCCGAGTGTCCTTCCCACATTTGAGACCCTGAGACCACTCCAATAAGATCTTCCTGAGCTCATGTCCAGCCTGGAAGGAGATGCCATATGAATTCCAAGATACGGTGAGTGGCATCTAGAAGGTGCATAAACAAGAGCAGTTACTACGTAAGTATTTTTTCCCATTTAATCCTTTTTGGAAAATTATATGGCGTTCACTTCAATTATAACCACAGTATCAATAATTGTCTAGTAAGCTGAGCAAATAATTCAATTAGCGGCTCATCATCAGGGACAATTTTATATCCATTATCTTAATCAATATCTTGGTGCACTGGAATAAATTTTCAAGAAATTTTTTTCTTTTTCAGGAAAGCTACATATATGGCATATACCATGAACCATAGCATGCCTGAGAATATCTTTCTTTCTTTCTTCTTCTTTTTTTTTTTTTTGGTTTTATTTATTTATTTGAGAGAGAGAGAGTGAGGAGAGCACAAGCAGGGGGAGTGGCAGAGGGAGAGGGAGAAGCATGCTCTCCGCTGAGCAGGGAGCCCAAGGCGGGACTCGATCCCAGGACCCTGAGATTATGACGGGAGCCGAAGGCAGATACTTAACCAGTTGAGCCACCCAGGTGCCCCCAAACATGAAATTTTAATACATGGTTCAGCTCAGACAAAGTTACATGGTCAAATTTGATACAACACCCGTGTGTAGGAAACAAACCGCACACCTATGTGCTTTAAGCTTCTGTTTTGTGATCCACAGTTTGGATTTAAAATAAAACTAATTTTACCCCGAGTAAAATTCTTACAATAAGCAAGAAAACTAAATCAACCAACCCTCACGCTAAATCAAAGTAGCAGAGATGATTAAGGTAATGATTTTTAAACTGAATATCGCTCTATCATGGTGTATAACCATGCCAAAAGATCCATTTGGCAGTGGCCCAGATGAAATATGCAATAAAGCCAGAAATGATCATTCAAAAGATCTAAACGAAAATGCTCAAGTGTCATTTAGGCAAGTGGCTTTGGATGCACAGGTGGAATACAAATGACCATTTTTGCCACTGGGCCTTAAGCCCAGGTTTGTGTCTGATCTGTCTGGTGTCACCTCTGGAAAACGCTATTCGTCCATAGGGTCCAGTTGCGTCCTTTGAGCTTGCGTATAAAAGGAGGCTGGCTGTTTATCCTGTTCTCTGGGTAATGGGAATAATAAGCTGCCACTACAATAAGATCCCAGATACCACTTAAATGTCTGCATCACATTGTGTGTTGCCCATCACGTTTCCCTCTGCGGGAGGCCTCTGAATTACATGTAGTTGTGGCCGGAGCCTATGACCTTGGCGGGGCCGCCTCAGCTCCTGGGTCTCACACTGCACTTCATGAGTCTAACGCTTGCTTGGTTGCTTGGCCCTTTATCTTTCCCCATGCAGTCAACGCGCATGCCTGCTGAGTGGCTGATTTTCAAGATGATGTTATGACACAGCACGTGCTGAGGGGCCTGTGATTTGGGGACTGTGTTTTGAATTGCTCCTTCTATCAGAAGTCTACGTAACTTTTATTTTTTTTTAAATCTAGTTTTTGGCTATTGGGTAAAATGACTTCCATGCTATTTATTTCGAATTCGTTTCCCAGCCCTTTGTAATTAGGGGATACAAGGCCCATTACCCTGTCTATTCATACAGGACCCTGAAACATGTCTAGCTGAGTTTTTGTATGTTGCTTGCTCAGGCCCTTCCCCCTTCTTCTGTCAGTTCTGTGGGATCTACATCTCTTTTGTCCCGTGGTCCTAGTGAGTCTGTCAGTCCATTTGCCGTGCTGGGCCAGGTAGAAACTGTATAGGAATCCATTTTTGAGAAGAGTCGCCCTTAAGTGTTTATTGGAAGGAAGTCATTCTGATGTCAGTGCCTTTGGGAGACTTCCTGACCTTTTGGGTCCTTTAGAACAGCCCCCGGTGTTATCTTTACTGATGCGGATGGTTCTGCTTTTACTGCCCTTCTGGAGCTCCCCAGTCTCCAGCCCATAAATTCTTTTCCTTTTTCCTTAAACTTTGTCAGAGTGGGTTCTGGTATTGTACGCCAAAAAGCTTTCACACATGGTAACTAATGGAAACCAAATGGGGCGGTGGAAGGTCATCATCTTGACAATCAATTGACTTTTAAGTAATTAGTAATTCCCTTAACTTTCAGGCATTGATTGTACAACACAGATGAGGCTCTAAACTAAAGGTGGTATGAAATGTGAAGTCTGGCAAGAAAGGTACTTCGTTTTAGATTTGTAATCAGGTAGGAAAAATGACAGAAATACAGAAATGACTATGAAGAAAGCATAATAAATTGAGAGTGAGTCGTTCGATTTAGTGTGGGTACAGGATAGATTAAGAAGAGGTGGTGAATGATAAGATTAGAAAGACAGCTCCATTCGTTTGCTCATTTTTGACTCATTCATTCAATATATACATATGACACGTCCATCATTAGTCATCAGAGAGCCAGAGACTCTTCCAGTGCCTTAAATTGGAAATTCTGACTTCTTATGTAACAGAAAGCTATTTGTTTTTGTTAATATAAAATCATTCTAAATATATTTGGAGTTGGAGAAAGTAACATGATTCCTGGAGTGGGGGAGGGGCCCATGTTACTTTTGTCACATTTGCCCTTAACTAAGTGTTTTATAGTCTGTCACAATGATGGCCAAATACTTTCTGGTAAGTTACTGCTTTCCCCCCAAAAGATCAAAACACAGATTTGTCTTACAATTGTCATTGAGTACCGTGGCATTCTTTATTTCTGAACTGCACAGAACCAGAACATGGTCCTGCCGATGCTGTGAGGGTACTGCTATAAAATATTTGGGAGGAGTTCTTCTTTACGATGAGGTGGGGATAGAGAAAGCACCATGAAAGTAAATCTTGGGTGGTTCATCAAGATGTTTATCTACTGTCTTATAGAAAAAGCAACCTTCCTGCAAGGCATTTTTTAGTAATAATAAGATAGACCCAGATCTCTTTTCACTTCATTCCTTGAGGGTCACAATGCCCCCAAGTGAGTGTGGCAACCTTTCCCTGCAAAGCCCTAGACAGTAAATAATTTAGTCTCCATGGGCCATGTGGTCTTTGTTGCAACTAATGTGTTTTGCTGTGCAGCACAAAAACAGCCATGCGAAGTAGGTAAATGAACGGGCAAGATCTCTTTCAATAATGCTTTATTCATTGAGACAGGTAGTGACAAGATTTGGCCTCAAGATCACTCGGCATGGACCCCTCCTTTGACATTATGAGTGCATTGCTTTATGTCTATCCAATCGTAAGAGATTTTAAAGCAATCAAAATCCAAGTTTTATGAGCTATCTGATGAGGAGATTCAATAAGTATCCCTCAGAGATGCACATATGTCTCATTTCTCTAATGGAATTGTGTGTTTCTGTAAGGGCCAGATGACAAAGTCAGGATCTTTGTGTGATTTCCAGCGACTGGACCCCAGTTCCTTCGACAAGGTTAGGGTGGTAGAAGCGGTCATATCCTCCACTGAGACTTCTTTGGGACAAAGGCACCTGTTCCCTCGTCTTCTGAGTGTTCTGTTGACAGACGTCAGTTGAGTCTCTCTTCTGAGTTACCCTCCGCTAAAGAGAACTCCTGTCCCATGGCCGTGCCTCACTCCATGGGCAGCCTGGGTTCAGTAGATAGTCCTGGCGTGGGTATAAGCATTGATCCACCACCTCGTTTCATGGGTGGATTATCTTGAGGGGTCATCCCTGTCCCAAAGTTCTCTCCACCAAATCAGCTGAGGCTTTTCACGAAAGTTTTTTTGCATCAGCTCTTCCCTCTGCAGGTCTTGTGTCGTTCATCTGTAGGACAGGACCTTAAGTGAGGGGAGAGCTGCATTGTGGCGGGACAGGAAATTGAGGGGAGGGGCCAGGAAGTGACCTAAAGGAGGAAGGCAGGGGCAGGAAGTGACCTAACGGAAGGAGGGTCTAGGTGATGATGTGAAGGAAGGACAGATGGGACAGGAAGTGACATAAAGGGGTACAGGAAGTGACAGGAGGAGAGAGAGAGTGGCCATGCATTGACATAGGAGGAAGGGTGAGGGGCATGGAGGAAGGGATGGGTTCAGGGAGCAAAGTTAAGATACGGTTTGTTTTAGGGTGAATGATAATGTTGTAAAGGGATCCACTTCAGACAATTACAAAACATTTTGTTGGAAAGGTGTGTATTTATTTCTTTAGATTTAAAGGTCAAAAATTATATTCACATGTATGTATGTATAACACGTTTGACCATGAGAGTTAATGTCCCTTGACCATTATTATTAAAAGTGACAAAGGGAGTCAGCAAGGATTTGCTACAATTTTAAGAGTAAATCATGAGGCATAGTTAATTACATACTTGCATAAAAAAATGTCCATTGTTGTAAGAAGGTAGCAGTTATCTGCTGTAGCCCTGTACCCGCTTGTGATACTTGTATCATGAATTTGACATGCCATGCAGAAATTCAGAAATGCACCGAAAGTAACTTCTGGTACATGAAATTCCCAGCTGTGTTTGTTGGCCTTTATTTTTCTTGTGTGTGTGTGTGTGTGTGTGTGTGTGTGTGTGTGTGTGTGTGTTTAAGTTTGCAATGAGTGTCCTTCCTTGACCATGTAAATCATGACAGTAAATATTTAATAAACATCTGTTCATTGATTAAACAAATTCAGTCATGATCCAGACTCTAGCATTTAATTCAAGACACATCTTTAAATTTCCAGTTGTGCCAATGGCCATTTTTACAACTCCTCCCAGAATGTGGTAAGGAATACTTAAAACTGATTTCTAGAGGTGCACTGCCCTTTTGAGAAGTTGTGTTTCCGAACGTTCAGGCATAACATATATTAATTTTTAATCAGTTGAGTACAATCTTTGCTATTTGGAAACGGGATTGTTTCCAAAGACTAAGTGCCCTTTTCCAATTGAAAGAGTTCCTAGAAAAGCTGAAAGTGTTGGTCTTGCAATAACCAGAAACCACGTTACTTGCTTTAGACAGCAGTCCTTTAGAAAGCAAGAACTGTGCGTAACTTGGTCTTAAAAGTAACTATATTTAATCTGCCAGCATCCGGGGATTTCGTCAGTGACTCTCTTGTGATTGACATTCGTGCTGTGGTAGCAGCTCACACTCTGTCTTACACTAGTGGGTCTGTTTCATGCCTGGAGGAGATTTGAAAAGTGAGGTCATTTAAGAATTTCAGCATAGCGCTCCATCCTATCTAAATTTAGTGGCTTACCAAGGCTTCTCCATGTCGCTCAGGATCTATGACGGGCTTCTCTCCATGGGCAGTTCCATAAAAACAGCACTTTGGCTGATAGAAAATAAATCTCACAGCAACAATACTTTGCAGCTAACCCGGAGAGGCAATACAGGGGCAATTTGCAACGCTGCGCCACTGGCAAGGATGTGTGTGCAATGGCGTTGTTGTAAAGGCTCAAAACCCAGACCTATTCCAATTTGTAAGTCATTCATTTTAGGTCAATCACTTTTAGCCTCTTTAATTTTTTAGGCATCATTTTAGCTCCCATAATAGAACTGTCACGTGTGAATTTTTCTGGTACTTAGTTGAAGGTTTTCCCCCCCCCCCCCTCTATATTTGCTGTCAGCCTCTGGTTTTCTACGTTATGATTTCTGCGCATCGGGCCGTTGTTACCTGCTCTGTTTTGTTAACTTATTCTCTGTTTGCCTTAAATTGCCCTCTTCCTAGTTATAAGGGAAAGGGCGTTGTGGTAACCTGGGATTTGGTGAACAAGTCCGTGTTCATCCCAGGTCTTTCTTTTATGAGTTTTATAAACTTCAGTGTTATCCCCTGTCAGCTTCAGTCTTTGCAGATGGAATCCTGCTGATCCTTTAAGGCTGTCTGCATAGAGCAGCAGTTCTGGACTTTCAGTCATCCCGTGTTCCCTTTTCTGGACTTTCCCTACTCTCATATGACTTTATTGAAATGCAGTGACCTGAACAGTGTGCATTATTCTTACTGCAGTGTGTTTTTTAAAAAAAAATTGAACTATTGTTCTTATTATTACTATTATTATTATTGTTGTTTAATTCATGGTGTCCAAGGTTTCCCTAAGAGGAACAGGGGCATCTATATCATAGGCAGCAAAAAGAGAGAACACATGGGGGATTTTTATGGAAGATTTTTAAGAATCAGGCTCAGAGGTGACACCCATCACTTCTGCTCACACGCCGTTGGCTAGAATGTTGTCAGACATTCAGCACTTGAACATTTATTTATGTTTCCTACAAACTTTGTGGGGAAGTTTCTCAGGACAGTTAGTATTTCACCAGCGTTTTACTAAGTTCCTGTGTGTGTACCTGCTGAAAATGTAGGAAGGGTGGTGACCTTTCAAACATCGTAACAAGGATATCCTATGGATGGGATCTGAGGTGGAAGAGAGGCCTCACACAAGTGTGGACTTTGCCTTCCTAAGGAATAGATCTGAAACTCCATGTATATCTTCTTGATGTCGGCTGGCATTATATGAAATACAGTGAGCAGAAGAGAAGAACCTTTGTTCATCTGGAGAACCCTCCCTGGTCGCCCATATTTTCTGGATTCGTAACCAATAAAAGAAATGAGTAAGACTCTCATCCAATGAAGTTGTCTTCTTGCTTAGAAGTCCAGTGACCTGAGTCAGCAGGCTTGGGTGGAAGGGAGTCCTGTGTTCCCAACAAACATTTAGGGGGTCTGCCTTCAATTCACAGGGTCCAAGGGTTTCCTGACGGGTCATCACTATAGCCCCACACAGCAGGAAGGGGGCAACCATGGAGGAAATTCATTGGAGATTTTTAGGAGCCAGGCCCAGACGGGGGAAACATCACTTCTACTCATGAACCATCGGCTAGAACATCATCAAGCAGCGGCTTTAACTGAAGGAGAACCTGAAGAACATGTTCTTTGACCCAGTGCCAAAGAAGAAGAAACTGATTGGCTGAAGAGCTGACAGTCCTCATAACACCTTCATTGTCCCGCTTTGATTTTTGCCTTTTTACGCGTGCAGCCTGTATTTCAAATGAGTAGAAAGCTCCACTTTGGGAGGAACTTTCACATGTCAAGGGTGATACTGCTGACGTTTGGTGCTTAACGAAACACAGAAGGATGTGAAAGTAAACACCACATCTCCCTCGTGCCCAACATCAGAAGACTACCGTTGTCAAGCAGAGTGAGGTGAAGGCCAGAAATTCAAAAGCAACACAACTTGAGATACAAAGCTTCGGGAGAGGTGAAGGCAAAGTGGAGTCCCCTAGAGCAGGAGACTGGGAAGGATTCCCACATTCCCCTGACTTTACGGAGGGTGAAGGCTTTAAATATGGCAAAAGTGACAAAGCTAGTCAAGAGTTGAGAGAATCTGTAGAAAGTCCCATTCTGGTTCCAGTCTGTTTTATTTCTTTAAATTGTATTACAAGTTAAATTCTCTCTGAGTGTTATGATATACACATAAGTCTGTGTTGTAAAATCACTGTTTATATACCTTTGTGACTCCCGTCCTTGGTTTCAAGTATCCTCACTGAGCAGATGGACACCAGTTGGTCTACTTAGATTTCTAGTTCCTGATTTCTACCTCTGGCTGAACAGCTTGACCTTGAGATACCACTGGCTTCCCAATAGTTTCCTTTGGAATAAGCACAAATGGTAATATTTTAGGAACCATTAATATGTGCCCAGTGTGGTCCCAAAGGCTTTACCTGGATTAATTGAAAACTTAACAATCTCCATGAACTAGAAAATCTTATTATTCCTATTTTATAGAAACAGAACTAAGGGTTAGAAGTTAAATAACTTTGTCTAGGTCATACAGGCAGCAAGGGTTGAAGCTGGAACCACAGACCCAAGCCCTATTTTTACTAATTTATTTAAGTTGTGAAAAAATCCTGGAAGTCATTTGCAGCACAGCCTCTGGGGAGTTCTTCCCAACAGTATGGACCTAATCCTTCCTAATCCCCATTACAGGCTTACCTTCGAACAACTGTATTATCCATTCTTCCCAAATTTTATTTTACGTAAGAAGTATCTTAAAACACCTTATTGTAGTATAAATTATACTTATTGTAGTATATACTTATTGTAGTATAAATATATAAAACTACACATATTTAATATGTAGAATTTGATAAATTTGGGTATATGCATATGCCATGATAAGGTAATAGACTAATATGCCACAGTGTGAATATACCACATAATCCCTGGTTTGAAACTCGCAGTTATATTGACCCGTGTTATCAGTGAGGCTCTGTGGATCTCGCAGGCAGGTGGGTCTGGTAAACATGTTCGGGAACCACATGCCTCAAGTACCTGTACAATCAACTCTCCGTTAGCATCCTAAGTGTCATTTCATTAATGATTGATGTTTGGTTCTCTGCCGTTTTTTTAAATCCTAGATTTTTGTTCTTTTCTTCCTATTTTCTTATTCCCTGCTTTTTACTTAATTGCTCAAGTTTTGTCTTTTTTTCCCCCACGATTGTTTGAAAACAATACCAGCGAAAACATAGTTGGATCTATAGTTCTAAAGTAGCATCACTGCCCTCTGACCCTTAGTAATTATTTAGCACAATTTTTAGCTTTTAGCATCGTTTACCTTCCCTCTGTAGATATGGGTAAAAATGAATTGACTTCTATTTTTTTAAGATCAAGACTATTGTAACTTTATCAGTTACAAAATAGTATTTTATATGCTATAACATTTGTTACATTATTTTGCTTTTTATAGATTTAGCTCTGAATCTTGTATTATACTTAATCACCATGATAACTATTTAGACACCAGCCAAGAGTTTCACCGTTTCATTGCTCATTGACAGTTTGATTATATATAGAACTTCTCTTAATGTGGTTTTGTTAATGTGATTCTTTTGTCTGCTTCATGGCGTTCTGGAAGATTTTTTTTTTTTAAAGAATAGCATGCTTTTGATATACTTTTGAAGTCATCACATGGCAGAATATTTTTTCCTCGGCTGTCCGTAGAGTCTGCGAGTTACAATCCTAAATTCCCAAGTCTCTCTTTGCTTGAAGCTTATACTTTGGAAGAGAATTCTGGAGTTCACTTGATATTTTCTCTGGGATAATCAGATTTCTTAAAGAGGTGAGGAGTTTTGAATGTAAGCACTTTCTTCGGATGTATTCAGTCTCAGGTTTCTTTCATTAATTCAGAGTGCCTTCTGATGTGGAGGTGACAGGGTTTTGTAGTGTGACACTCTGTTGTAATGACCTTCACTGCTGTGTCCAGCTTCCTTCCTCTTTATCTCTGGACCCAAATCTGTGGAAGCAAAGTTCGATTCGACAGGCTTCCCCACAGACAGGAGTGTCCGTGGGACAGGGGAGTGGCTGGCAAAACAGTACCTTCTATTGCTGGCACTTTTTTCCTTTACCTTTTCTTCCTGCTTGGAGATTTGCTGCAACATCTGCGGGCTCAGCAGCCATTTGCTGACCAGGCACAGAACCTCTAGGTTGAACTAAACCTAGAAGGAAACTTGAGAAATGAGCACATTTCTTAAGTTGTTCCCGCAATGCTTACAGTTTCCCGAGGTAAATCCACCCATAACTATGTAAGTTACCCTAGCAGAGATTTCTGTAACCTGGAGCCAAACGACATCCTCACGGACACGCGATTTGTCATCCCTCTGTATTTGGAGTTAGGATCAAATACTAGTTCTCTGTGTACTGTTATGGCTAGGGGAACAGTGGAATTCAGCTCTGCACATTTAAAGACAATGTTCAAAGATCCTGATAGAATGTGATCATTGCAATTTGTAAGAACCCACCCATAGAGATCTTTTGTAACACATCTGATCAAATTTCCTGCAGCACTGTGCTTATCTATGATGCTTTTCTGTCTAATTAAGTTCTCATTCAAATGACCAAAAGATTGTAGCTCTTGTCAAAAATGGGCAAGGATTTGGCCAAGAAATTCAGAGAAAGTAAAGCACCAATGGCTAGTACACATGGAAAATAGTCAGTTCTACTCAAGATGGAGGAAATGAGAAAAGTAAAAGGTGCTATTTCTACCTGATACACTGGCAAAGATCAAAAGTTGGATAATCATCAGTGTTGATGATGGGGCAGGTAAAGATTGAATTGGGCCGGAAGACTCTCCTTATTGAGCCCTCCCTGTTCCCAGGGTCATTCTCCAGGCCATGTCCGGGCTGAGGGCAAGAACTGACTTCACTAGACACCTGGGAATCCATCAAAAAGTCAAGTGTGAGTCTTTGGTTTTGCTTGTTAGCAACAAAACCATTTATAGCTTAACACAATGTATGCTTATATGATCATTATTAAAAGCAAGTAAATGGAAACTGTGATTTGTTTTTCACGTTATTAAAAATAATAGCTGTTAGCAAGGTGTTAAAATTAGGATCAAACACAACAGCTGTTCAGCTAATTTTTGAGAATGATTTTTATATATCGCATACAAAGTACCTCCATTCAGCAATAAACAAAATTCTGTAGAATGTAAGCATTTAAGCTCTGTAACAGATGGCCACTCCTCATTTCCTGATGCATTTTGTAATGGAAATTTAACAGAGAAAACGCTAATAATAATGCTGTTAATATAGTGCCATTTCCCTAGGAGGTTCAAACACTTGACAAACATTACATAATTAATGCTTAAATATTATCCAAACATCCACAGGAAGTGGGAAAGAAGGAGCCTCATTCTGTGTTTGCAGAAAACACACATCTTCACATGCAGACACACTGTGCTTAAAGAAAACAGGTAAAGAAGTGTTGTAAAGTTCCAGTTGTTTCTGAACCTCAGCATCACCCCAGGTAATTCCAATGTGCATGATGTGCCAACCTCAGCATCACCCCCAGGTAATTCCAATGTGCATGATGTGCCAGTCATCATGCTCCAATACTCCACCATGACTGATAAAGTCTATGACATAACTTGGTGCTTTTTCCATTCAAGATCCCAACTAGCCTGCAGAGTCCTACTTCAGACAATAAATGGTTTGGGTTTCCAAACCATTACCAAGTTTCCAAGTCATGAAGTTCAAGAGTTATGACAGTCTTGCGAGTCAAGAGTTATGACTTGTATCATCGCTTTTGTGGGGTTTTTTTTAGTGTTGACTGTAGCTCAAATGTTGGCTTTGAATGGGTAATGCAGACCGAATTGGCCAAAGGCAGGACCCAGGAGTACACAGGATCTGATTCATCCTGGATTGTAGGAGAAGCATGGCTCCCCACCAAGCGTTCCTCTCATTAAAAACTCTGAAGTGAGGGCGCCTGGGTGGCTCAGTTGGTTAAGCGACTGCCTTCGGCTCAGGTCACGATCCTGGAGTCCCAGGATCGAGTCCCGCATCGGGCTCCCTGCTCAGCGGGGAGTCTGCTTCTCCCTCTGACCCTCTTCCCTCTCATGCTCTCTATCTCTCATTCTCTCTCTCAAATTAAATAAGTAAAATCTTAAAAAAAAAAAAGTCAACTTCCTTCAAAAAAAAAAAAAACAAAACAAAAACTGAAATGAGCCTTCAGAATATTGACCTGTGGTTTTATGAGTATCCCTTTGTGTAAAGATTAAGAGATAAAGAAAAAGATGTTTATTAACTGGAAAAGTAATTTTTGTCCAGTAAACCCTTCAATGGTTCTCATGAATGTGGAAGACTGGAATGAAGCTATAGGAACCTGAAATTTTTCCAATAAATCAATATATAATTGATGCTGCCATGACTTCAGGAAATTAATGTCTGGAGCAACACTTTATTTCTAAGTCTTGCTTTTGGAAGCGCTATCGAGACAGCTCATTCAACCATCGGGCCAGGACACTTTGCCTGAAGAACAGCACAACGTCTACACAAGAATCCCTAAAGAGAGTCAAACCAGTGTTTCATAGCAAAAGGTAACTTGGAACCAAAGTCCTTGACTAGGTTTAGAGCAATTTAAAAATTCTCTTTATTTCATCTTGTGCACAGTTTTCTGGAAGCTGGTTGGAATGGCTGCATGGTCCCTTATACCATTCTGCACTGGACCCAGTGATGGGTGCTGCTCAAAAGAATGACCGTATCTGCAACACAAGTCCAAGTGTGCATCTCCCTCGGATGTGATAGTATTGTTCTTTGATAGTGTTGCACTTTTGTAGCCTAGTTATTCTACACAATTAATGTTTTCCTGAAAGAGAGGGTGTAATGAAACTCCTGTTTGCTGATATGAGAGCCTGTTTGTAGAGTTCTAGTAAATTATAGCCAGTGGTACTAAGAAAATCTATAATCCAGATCATTACCAGTTTAGTGAAACTCCTAAGGTTAGTTTTTAGTGGTACAGAAGGTCATTGTGGCCTCAGTTTAACCATGTTTTCTCCACCTGGGCACCAGTGACAGTGGGGGCTGGGTAAATCGTTGTTGGGGGGTGCTTTGTGCATCGTGGATTGTCTAGGAGATCCCCTGGCCTCTACATACTGGATGCCTGTAGCACTCCTGTGTCCCCAGGGTGGAAAACAAAGAACATCGTATATTGCCAATGGATTCCCACAAAGTGGGGTGTGTGTGTGTGTGTGTGTGTGTGTGTGTGTGTGTGCGTGCACGCAGCTGCAGCATGACTGCACGTGAGCATCACTAATGATGTAAATCACACAATTTGTATAACTGATTTGCCACAGCACCAACTATTGACGTCCTTGAAATCAAATGCAGTCTTAGGAATTCTTGTCATGAATATGGACCCCAAGTCACTCTCCTTCACTACATTTCTATAAATACCCTCCAGCATTGTTTTAACAAAATTGGGTCTTGTGGTTTTCTTCCTTCATGCCCCAGTCTTCCTGTCTGGGTTCTTTCTGTACTCTCTTCAGACCAGTGTGCTGTTGACTCTCCTGGCTCGTCCTCCATGCCCTTGAGCAAGGAAAATGTTATTTTTAGAGCAAGATTTAACTGGAATTTCGAAAAAACAATACACAGTAATTGAAGTGTGTTTGGCACCATTTCATTGGTGTGATAAAAATGAAACTGAAGATATATTTTATTTAAAGACAATTCAGGGTTACAGCTCTTTGGGGATTTTGCATGGCTGTGTTACAGTAGGATTAGAGATACAGTGCCCTGTAGTTACTACCAACATACTTACTTAACTTTGTCCAACCCCCGAGTGCTCTGCAGGTTCAAAGCTTCACTGATATCCTAGCACCTTAAGGACCCCCAACTCATTAGGCAGTATTAATTAACAGGAGAGTTCCAGGATGTGGGGAGAGCTGGCTTCATAATTCTGTACCTGCCATCCATTGTCTTGATGACCTTGGACCAGATCATTTCACTTCTCCAAATGACAGTGTCTGCCTTTGAAAAGGGAGTTGATGAGGTCCATTCTCCAGGTTTTTATGAGGAATGATAAAGGATTTCTGCAAGGTGGCTGTGTTTGTCACATACATGAAGGGCTTGATAAATGCTACTTCTCTTTCTGTACACCGGCATGCAGGCTCACTGACTTGCTGTAGGAGAGAAATTTGAGAGAACAGTACCTTGTGCCCTAGACTTGGTTGAAACCACGGGCATTTAAAGCTCAGGTGGCCATGCAAGCATTCAGGAGTGATTGATGCCTGTGTCTGAAGGGCAGCTTGATTTCACCTGGAAAAGCTGGTTGCACAAGCCATGCAAAGGATCTGCAGTTTCCTAATAGAGAAATGTGAGCTAATGGAAAGTAGGTATTGGTCTCTGCCTGCAGTTCCGACCAGAGCTCCTAAATCCTTCACAATTCCCTGGCTGATAAGAACATCTTGTGTTACAGTGAGGTGACTTAATGGGCTCATGGTTGGGGGCTGGCCACCACAACAGCCCCCAAAGACCAAGCCACAGTTAGAAGCTTGGAAATTTCCACATCGAACCCCAACCGCCAGGAAGGGGACAAGGGCTGGCAATGGAATTAAGATTGATCGTGATGAAGCCTCCATACAAATCCCTGCAGTACAGGGGAGCTTGTAGCCTGGTAAATACTTGGAGGTGCCAGGAGAGCGGTGCCCAGAGATGGCTCGGAAGCTCCTCACTCTTCCCATATTACCTCACCCTGTGCATCTGTTCCATGCCTATATGCTCTCCATCCTATATCACGTCCTTTCCTATGAAATCGTCAAACAGTGCATAGACTCTTTTCCTGACCTCCGTGAGCCAGTCTAGCAAATCAGTCAAGTCCAAGGAGGGGAACCTCCGATCGGTAGCCAATGAGTAAAAAGCACAGGTGACAATGTGGGCTTGTGAGTGGTGTCGGAAGGGCAGGGGGCAGGCTTGCGGGACTGAGCCCTTCACCTGTGGGATCCGATGCCGTCTCCAGGCAGATAGTGCCAGAATTGAGTTGAATTTTAGGGTGTCCAGCTGGTGTCACAGACTTGCTTGGAGTGGGAAGCCCCCCTTCAACACCTGGTCTCAGAAGTGCTGTGAGCAGGGTAGCAGTGTGAGAGCGAAGGAGAAGTACCAGGACTTGTAGGTTTTCTAAACAGGGAAGGTGATAAGTGTGAAACTCTGCAGAGAAGTAGATTAATGGTCCTTAAAGATGAGATATTTCATTGTTTCTGATCTAGGGCCATTTCTTCCTTTTTTTTTTTTTAACAGCCTTATTGAGGTGTAATTTATTATGCCGTAGAACTCACATATTTAATGGCTTTTAATAATTTATGGAGTTGTGCGACCATCACCACAATCCAGGTGGAGAAAATGTCCATCACCCCAAAGAAAGATCACTTGTGCCCATGTGTATTTGATCCCTGCTCCAACCCACAGCCCCCAGCCGTCACCAACCTACTTTCGGTGTCCTCACAGTCACCTATTCTGGGCTTTTACCTCTTTTTTTTTTTTTTTTAAGATTTATTTATTTATTTGAGAGAGAAAGAGACAGCGTGAGGCAGGGAGGGGAAGAGAGAGAGGCAAAGAGAAACTTCAGCAGACTCTGCACTCAACATGGAGCCCAGTGTGGGGCTCGATCTCATGACCCTGAGGTCACCACCTGAGCTGAAACCAAGAGTCAGACACTTACTGATTGCACCACCCAGGTGCCCCACCTCTTCTGGGCTTTTAATGTACATGGAATGATTTTTGACATAGTAGTTTTTGCCTGGCTTTTTTCACTTAGCAACACGTTTTTGAGGTTAATCTGTGTTGCTAAGTTGCATTGTCTTACCGTTGTATTCTTTTTTACTCGTGGTAATTTTAGGCCAGTTACAATGAAATAATATTTGAAGGGCTATGTGAAGGTCCATATTGAAGGTCACATGAAGGAGGTATTGGTGGGGCCAATCTCCGGTTACTTTGCTGTTGATAAACTGCCTCAACAGTTACGTGGAGTTGATCAACTCCACGTAAAAAGTCTCGGTCCTGGGTGTTGCTCAGATCCAGAGCTCAGTAACCATTGTCTTTCTTGTGGTGATCATCCTATTTTTAAGTAACTGTTGTTTTTAGTACGGTTACCACCATGGTCCTTATCCATTTAATGCAACAGGCAAGGGGACCATCTCTTGCTAGCTATCATTTATAGGAACTCCTGCTAATTCTTTCCAGGTAGTTTTATGGACATTTGTTTCATTCACAGCTGGAGCCTCAGATTGTCTCCTAGCGCCAAGAAGTGTTCAATAAATACTTGTTGAAAAAGGAGGGTAGATCGGATGGGTGGATTCCCAGCCTAGCATGGTGGAATCCAGTAAAAACTTCTTGAATGAATTAACGAAGAGTTCAAATGTTAAAGTGCTGCAAAACTATAACCAAGGCATGTGATTCTAATATTTCCAATGCTGTGATCCAGCAGTGTACACGTTTCCACTCCACTGTTGTCTCATTTAGATGGCCAGGATCTTAGGCAAAATTAGGAAGTTGTCGTTTGTAGAGAAGCAGACAAAACTCTGGTATGTGGAGGGTTTGTGGAGACTTCAGTAGCACGGATGGTGTTTTAGCTAACGCGACTTTGAGGTGGCCCTTCAAACTGCCCACAGCTAGCACTCAGGGATTTGACCGACCTCTTTGCGGGTTGTGAGGCTCATCACCCTTGGAAGTCACCATGCACAGGGAGAGAGGTCACCGACACAGGCCCCTCGTGCGGGAGAGTGGCAGCCAAGTTGCAGGAGAAATACGGAGACGCTCAGCTCCCAGGGGCAGAAGAACATTTCTGTCGACGCCAGCAAGCCTGACAAATACTGGGGCCTGGTTAGCAATCTTGGAAAGGAACAGTAATAAAAAGTTGCGCCTCTTGATGTATAGAAGACACATTTAATAGGGAGGGGAGGAAAAATGTTTTCAAAAATCAACATTTTTCAAATTAATTTTGCGTTGTTTCTGTAAAGATGCCTGTGATTTGGTAGGCCCTCAGGTGTGGGTTTAATTTTGTTTGCTTTTGATGTATGATTGCAGAAAGGTGTTATTCCTGAAAAGCCATCAAAATATAATTAAAAAGTCGGCGGAGGTGATGTCTCATCGCTAGCTTTGTTTATTTTTTTAATAAAAAAGAAAACCCCAGTTGTGCTCTGCGCGGAGTACAGTGACCATAAACCAAGGGAGAGAATTCAAACCGTTGGAAAATCCCACATAGGGTTTTCCTTGGAATGGGAGGTGACTGTCACAGTGCAGAAGGCACATACAGATCCCCACCTAGATGTGTTTCTTCTTCCAAAGATTCTTTTTTTTTTTTTAAAGATTTTATTTATTTATTTGAGACAGAGCATGAGTGGGGTGAGGGGCAGCGGGAGAGGGAGAAGCAGACTCCCTGCTGAGCAAGGAGCCCAGTATGAAGCTTGATCCTGGAACCCAGGATCATGACCTGAGCGGAAGGCAGACGGTTAACCGACTGAGCCACCCAGGCGCCCCTCTTCCAAAGATTCTACCTCATTTCTTTTCCTGACCACCTGGAATTCGTTAAAATGGTAACGATGGGAAGTGTGCTGTAGGATTAGGGCAACAACAGTTACACTCACTTGTGGATGGGTCTGTCTGCACACTCTCCGTTCTGCCCTTTTTTTACCCACCCCTGTTTCTGTCATGACAACACGGTGACCTTCCTCAGTTCTCTCTACTGCCCTCTCCCTCCTGAAGCTTGTCTCCACAGACCCCAATTGCAGTTCAGGCTTGCCTCTTGGCTCCTGCTTGTACCTTGGGGATTTGTGCATGGAGTTTGGACTTACATGTTCACTTGCCTACTCTAATTTAATCTCCAAATATAAAAAAGTGTTATTCATCCTACGTCCTTCACCCTAGTGAGTGGTCTGAAATAAGATGCCATCTTAAATTTAACGGAGTTATATCTATTTTTTTAAGACTTTATTTATTTGAGAGAGAGATAGCGAGAGAGCATGAGTTGGGGGGTCAGGGAGAGGGAGAAGCAGACTCACCGCCAAGCAGGGAGCCTGACGTAGGACTCGATCCCAGGACCCTGAGATCATAACCTGAGCTGAAGGCAGACGCTTAACCAACTGAGCTACCCAGGCACCTGAACTGAGTTATATTTAAATCGTGTTTACAATGCTAGGACTTTCGGGAAGTATATGTGTGTATATATTTGCATATAATAATATGCATATATTTATTTTTACATGTAAATTTCATTCCTATGAAATAGACTGTATATTTTGCACTGTTTGCCCACGCTCTAATACTTGCAGTTGCTACACTTGTTTGCTCAGCTTGAGACTGCTTCCCTGATTTCTGCTTCTTCTCCAAAGAGGGGAGTGATGTTATTGATGGAGGCATATTGCAAAGCTGCTTTTTTTGCACATGACCAACAACATACATTTTGGTTAGTGTTGAACATGCACCGAGTTATCCCCAGATTCTTGGGCATCAGGCATGCTGATTGTTGCTCTGGGTTGATGCCAATGAAAATGCACCTTCCTTGGGGTCGCTAAGTGTCATTCCAAAATCCCACCAATGCCATCAATATTAGGGAATCTCGTTGTGTGACTGTGTCATCCATTCTGAACCTTGGCCCACGGAACACACCTGCTGAATCGCTTCTAAAACATGCTAAACTGATGCCTCCCTCACCTGTGCATTCCTTATTGCTTTAGTGAAATGGGAGCCCTCTGGATCCTCCCAGAGGGAACAACATCAGGTGGAGGGGGGGTCCTCTTGTTTTATGTTTTATTTTAGCACCCCAACTTCCCTTAGTCTTCTAACCCTCTCTCAGTTCTCCACTGAGGTCTGGCAGCTCCCTTGCATGTCCAGGAGGCCATTTCTGGTTCTGCTGTTCTAGCTGTCATCATCTCAGCTCTAGATGTGTCCTTCAGAAACTCAAATCCCATGTCACATGTGAACGGACCATGCCAGTGACGTCCCTTCTCCAGCCTTGTCTGCTGCTTCTCCACTCCCTGCCTGTCTAGGGATTCACCTCCACACGGAGACCCGTAGCTGGTGCCAGTGAGGCTGGTGGTGCATGTCCTGTGGTGTATAGGCTGTTCATTTCTGCAGAGTGGGGCTCGTGCTGCCTAGCTCATCTGTGATGAGGTCTGAGGAGAGGACCACGCAGTGGTTCCTCACCGTGTGGCCTCAGACCAGCAGGAACAAGGTGGGCTGGGGACATGTGGAAGGACACGTTCCTGGGACCCACCCCGGAGCCATCAGTGTGGGGCTCAGCAGTCCCTGCTGGAGGCTTTTGGGTGATTCTAACGCAGGTTTGAAAATCACAGCTCTTGGGAGCACAAAGGATGATGAGGGTGTGTCTTGAGGAATATGCACTTCATTTTCAGAGGCACCTGCTCTGTGTGAGCTCACTGCCAAGGAGGAGGCGGTTAGGTTTTGGATGGTGGAATGAGGATGTCAGGAGTGTTCCATGGGAAATGGGGTTTGCGATCCTTCTGTTAGTCCCTCAGAAGTCTCAGGGACTGCTCATTCCCTACCAAGCCCCGTTTTCGCACACCGGGCCAGTCAGGGCTCCACATCCAGTCATTGTGGATGCTCTGCCCCGTTACTCTCCAGCCTGGTCCTCATTTTCAGCAGAACCTGCCCTGTTGTTGCAGAAGACACATCTTTCGTAGAGCTTTCCGTGGGGCTCCCTGGCTTGCACAGCATCCATGAGATGGACCGTTAGCCACTTGTCACTATCTTCTTCCAAGGCTTCCAGTGTTGTGGAAAGCAGCCACCCCACACAACCATCCTCACATTTATGGTGGTCCTCATATCAATTCAGGCCAGCAGCGTCTGGATCTCCAAAGGTTTGTCTTCCCCCTGCAGCTGATTTCAGTTTTCCATAGCTGAAAGCTTTTGTAATTGTGAGATCACTGCTGTGGCAACCACCAGCAGTATAGTCCCCACGCCCTCAAGGAGGTCGCACAGTGTAAATTCTGAATCCTGTCTGTGGGGTCTGCTTTCCAGCCTGAGAAAGTCCCTACTGTCTGTGCCTGGATTCCCTAGAAAGCAGGGCATGCCTGAGGCAGAGCTTACACAGTGATGCTTTACTGGGAGACGCAAGCTCAAGGACATCCAGTAGAAGACAATGCATTATAGAACTGGTCACAGCAAGACAAGGAAACACAGCACAATGCAACGGTGGTTTGGACTTGTCTAAGGAGGAAGCGTGAGATCTTCCGGAGAAGTCCCCTGGGGGAAGAAAGGGAGATAGAGTTATTGTTCCCTATGAGATCTACCCTAGAGTATTAACAGTCTTGTGCTGCTAGGCCATCCAGGCAACCCACACCCAGACGTTTGGAACTTCATTATGTTACATCTGAGAGAGGGAGATGAGCTGGAGCATCATCCACATTAATGGATGCCCGAGCGCCGTAGCTCCTGCTGTAGCGGACAAGATGGCAGCCAAGCTGGAGGCCAGCCCTTGTTCCAGCTCTGAAGACCTGAGTCACGGTAGACAGTCGGCACCCGGGTGTCTGTAGTAAGGAAGCATCTGAGGACACGGAGGCAAGCAAATGCCAGGAGAATCTAAAGACGTGCATAAATAAGTTCCAATACAGTGGTTTTGGGTGGGCAACTGTCTACATGTTCTTGAGAACCCTATCCATTATGCAGCAACCTTATTTTTTTGAGTTTATCATGTTTTTCGTCTTCTGTATTTCATGACTGAAAAGCAAAAAAAAAAAAAAAAGTTTTCTAGGTGAACCTTCTAAACAATTCATATTAATGTTGATCTAAAAAGAGAAAAACAACTAGTGCTAAAAAGCTCTGATCTGGTGGTGTGAATTCTTAGATTTTTTTTTTTTTTCTGGGGAAGGCAGTCAAGAAACATTCGTTCAGGAGCTCTCTAATTTCTGTGCCCTCTAATAAACCCTAAAGCAATAGGAAAGTTTCCATTTCCCACAACAATCAGTGGCGCATTAATTTTCAATCTCATTTTCTACACATTTCCAAGAGCAGTTGTTTTGCGTACCCAAAGTCTTAGTATTTACCCTACTTCCCCTCTCTCAGAAGTCTAGGCTCTTGTTTTCTTCTACCTTAATCATTCCTAAAAGTTAATGAAGGAACAAAGAAATGAAAGCATGGCTGTATAAACAAGTGTAGGAGACCCGTGTGCGGATCTGTCTGATTTTCCTATGTCTATTACCTGACTCCACTTGACCTCAATTTGTCACTTCATAGCATTGCAGCTACTTTGAGTGTGAAGATATTCAGACAAACAGCTAATTCTCTCACTTCTAGCTCTTATCTTTATACCTCTGTTCTTAGTTTTCAAACCCTCTTCTTGTTACAGCATGCCCCTGCTGAGCTCAGAGTACAGCCCTGACTCTGAATGTTGGTTCACCCTCCGTGTGGCATCTGTGATAGGAAGTTTCCCCAAGCCCGATATACCTCTCTTTCTCAGCTACCATCACATGTACCATCTTATAGCTTCTTTCTCCTTCCTTCCTCTTTCCCTCCCTCCCTCCCTTCCTTCCCTCCCTTCATCCATCCATCCATCCATCCCTCCTTCCTTCCTTCCTTCCTTCCTTGCTACCTTCCTGTCTTCCTTCCTTCTTTCTTGCATTCCTTCCTCTTTCCCTCTCATTCTTTCTGGGTGTCTTTCTCTCTCTCTCTCTCTTTTTATTAAATTTCTATTTTTTTTTTCATTAAGTCAATAGATCTCCATCTCAGGTTGTACGCTTCCTGAGGATAGAGTCTAAGCTGAGTTTGCTAAAAATCGTATCTCTACTCCGTATCTGTTGAAAGAATGAATAGACATAGAAAATGAATCAAGACCCGAGTACCCGAGCATACTAGGTGAAAACCCAGCAGCCAAAATGGTGGTAACTCTCCTTTACTACACTATGTCTTTTCTTCAGGTCGTATTTGGTCCTTAGTCTTGGAAATCTATCAGTGGCACATCATAATCGGTGCCTAACAGAATCTGCTTACGTGGGGCCGGGTGATTGTAGCATCCCTCTGTAGGCAGTGATGTTTGCCTTGCTCATGAATTTATCATACTTCCAAGAGGCTATATGATGGTACAGAGGGAGGAATTTCCTCCATCAGGTTTACCTCTGTGTCCAAACCTGACTTATTTCTCCAACTCATTTGTAATGAGCAAAGGTGGACAATCCAGGTCGTTTCATTGCTATTTAGTCGGCACCCGGCCATGTAGAGCTCCTACCTTAGCAGCCGGCATTGGCTTTTGTCATGTATGCTAAAACACAAATTTCAGCTAAGGGGAGATGAATGCCTAAATTATGAGAGTGAAGTTGTGCCCGGGGTCCACGGGAAACAGTATCAACTGACAACAGGCTCCAGTCTGTATATGGAAGGATTTCAGGGCAGTGGCGCTCAGCCTTGTAAAATGCCAGGACAGTTATCATTTCTTCCTGCTTTAAGCCATTCCTCCTTTTTCTGTCACTTTCGGTTAAAGATGTTTGATCATTCAGTTATTAAAGCTGGTCTACTTCTGTCCTTTGTCAACTCAACTCTTTAAAAAAAAAAAAAGAAATTAGCAGTTGGGGCTCCTGGGTGGCTCAGTCAGATAAGCATGTGCTTTAGGCTCAGGTCATGATCTCAGAGTCCTGGGATCCAGCCTCATGTCAGGCTCCCAGCTGAGCGAGGACTCTGCTTCTCCCTCTCCGTCTGCCCGTTCTCCTGCTTGTGCTCGCTCCCAAATAAATACATACAATCTTTTTAAAAAATTAGCAATTATTTGCACATAAAAACTAGAGGACACTCATTCAAAAAAAGCCATGGTCCTTTACTTTATAATTGCCATCTTAAGGGTCAGTCCCTTAAATTAAGGGATTGAGTGTCCCCTCTACCTCTGCTCCGTGAATTTTATGTGATCATTATGCTTTCAGCCTCTTCACCGTAATATTACCTAGCTATGGCAATACGGGCGAGTCAGTTTGAATTCCTTCATCCCTGTTCTGTGTGTGATACTCAGTTCTAGGTGTGAGGGGTCCAGGACTGCCTTATCGGAGCTCAGATTGATGGAACTTCTAATTGCATGGGTGTTTTTTTCATGTTGACTTCAGCTTCCTTTCCAACAGTCCATTTGAGAGTCTCACATTATTAGCATTTCTGTTTAACTCCAGTAGGTTTTCCCTCAATGGACTTCTAATATCCAGACCTGACTTCTGGGTTACTTCTCAAATTCTGCTCCAGCGGTGGTCTCCAAAGGCGTCGATGAGTAAGGACTCGGGTTCTGAAGGAGAAGTGCTCTGGATTGGCCATCATTACCTTCCCATTGATATTTCCTCTGTGCTCAGCTCTTTACTCACTTCAATGATTTTGCTTTGATTAGAGAATCAAATGGAAACATCTTTGATGTCATTAAAATAAAAAGGCAGTTATGAACCATACTTCCCCCCATGAAGAATATTTTCTGTTTTAATGAAAGAACATTTTTATGAAGTCATTACCTCAGTTGGCGGAGTACAGAGGCGTCCCTGCATCGTTCACCTTTGCTGGTCTGGAATCCGACACCGGATCTATTTTGCAGTCTTTTCTCCAACCATGAAGCTGGGTTCCTAAAGAGGTGTTGAACTCAGCTCCCCACCGGGCATCTCGTTTTCCTCTTTGATTATTTTACTTTCCAAGAATCTGTGCCACTTTTATCTCCTCGTTCTGGCCAAGGACAAAATAAAATATCATTTCAGTTATGTTCTGGGTCTAATTAGAAACAAAATGTCAATAGAAAGCATTTATTCATGTAACTAGTCATATGCAAATTCTATTTCCAGGCAGTTTCTGATGAAATTATAAGATACATAATTTTGTACATAGATTTGGAGTATGAGGAAGAGAAGTGTGGCCAAATTCATCCCCTTTTCACAAATTCTCCTGTGGTGTTCTCCAGTTACAGTGAAAGTATCATCCACTTTTTTTTTTTTTTTTAAGATCTCTTTCTTTCTTTATTTGACAGACAGACACAATGGGAGAGGGAACACAAGCAGGGGGAGTGGGAGAGGGAGAAACAGGCCTCCCGCCGAGCAGGGAGCCGGATGCAGGGCTCGATCCCAGGACCCTGGGACCATGACCTGAGCCGAAGGCAGACGTCTAACGACTGAACCACCCAGGTGCCCCATATCATCCATTTCTAAATCGTTTTCTATACCTGGGGCTCCCGGCTGACTCAGTCGGTGGAGCGTGCAACTGTTGCTCTTGGGGTCGTGAGTTCGAGCCCCACATTGGGTGTAGCGATTACTAAAAAAAAAATAATAAACTTAAAAAAATAAATAGCTTTTTATACCTAGATTAAAGATAGTGTTAATGATATGTATATCTGTGTATAAACATATTTATTCTCCCCCACCAACCCCCACATTTTGTACAGCTATATAACGGTATTATTAACATGAGCATATATATATATATATATACATTTGGAAACATTATCTATGAAGAAATGAATAATGTTTATAGTAATCTCGTTTTGAAGCCCTTCCAAGGTAGATTTTAATTAAAACAACATAACTGCATAAACACATTCCAATGAGATTGTGTACTTTGATAATTTCATTTACTTTGTGTATATATACTGAACATTTTTATATAGTATATATATGGCATATATATAACTAATGTGTATCAGTATATAATAAGTTATAACTATCTGTAGAGATTATATTCATATTATATAATACATATAACACTATATATAAAAACATGTATCTGTAGACATATAACTAATTATATCCATATACCTATGGATCTATGTAAAATCTTCCAATCTGTCTCTTTCACAAAGTCTTAATTGAAGTTGCCAGTGATGAGTGAAATGCCATTCATTTTGAAGTCAGCTGAAATAGCTCTTCTTCAACAACCTGGGAAAGAAAACTAGCCTCCAGGTCCCACCTACAGCAAAGATTTGCATAATCAAAGAAAGCAGAAAACCCTTAGAAAAAGCCAGTCGTCGGTTAAACATTCAGCTCTTGATGGATTATAAAAGGAGGCACATTCTGGCTCACAGACTTATTAGAAATTTCAAGAAATTGTGCTGCAAAACTTGTCTAGCACTATTAATCCACTCCCCTTAGAAGAAGAGATGTAGAATGAAGATTAAAAGGCTCATTCCCAACGAAGTCAGAGCTTTGGAAGCACCTAGGTTAATTCAAAGGCAAAACTACTGTTGATTCCATACACAACAGTTACCAAGTTAGCATGTGAAGCAGAAACCCTCTTCTGGTAAATCCTGAAGAACAGGACAAGGGTCTTTTTTTCTTTTTTTTTTTTTTTTTCCCCTTGTTTTTCAAATCTTGGCAAGGAGAGAGATTTTTAAATTTTGAGACATCGAGTGAAATTTTATTTTTTAAAGTTGTTGATAAAACAGTGTTTTCCATCCTTCTCAAATGCATCTCAGGAGAATTAATGAGTTAGAGTTCATTTGAAAACATCATTTAGTATCGCAAGCACGAAACCTTTTCCATCGTTGCTTGTGAATTTGTTGTATATGCCGTGCAAGGACACTACCTTTTACATTACAGTGTAGTCATTGGAAATGACTTCATTCTCTCTCTTTCTCATGTTTTCTTTCATTCTTCCCGGCCTTCCCTTGAAGAATATGTACTTAATAAATTACCATGTATCGTCATGTATTCTAAATGCTCAAGTGAGAAAATCGGTTAAGCCACGAAATATAACTTTATCAAATATTATGCTGTTTTTCCCCCCTCAATGCCAGTACAGAGCTTTGCTTAATTTCATTCAGCCAACCATTTTAAACAAGGCTGAGTTTCTAGTTTAAGACTGAACCTGCAGGGGTCAAGTAAAACAGAGGCAAATCACTTTATAGAGAACATCACTTTATAGAGAACATGAGGAAAGTTCTTGCTGACGATGCTTGGGGACATGGAAAACGGTTGCAATTGTGTTTTGTGCACTGGGTTTACGGGGTCTGAGAATGCATTTTCGAAATAGTTATTCATGATACGGTTTAAAATATTTACCCTAGAGAGGGCAGGTGAAGGGAGGAGATGGCCACTTGCATCCAGTAATTTGTTGAACTGGGTTGGGATGGGTGCCAACTTGTGTTAATTTGAGTTTTTCTGTAGTGTAACCATCTGGAGGGGGAGACGTGGTCTGCCGGGTGTTTCGCGAACCTTCCCCCGGGGCAGGACTTTCAGTGCCAGGCTGGCAAAACTCTGGAGGGCCCTCTCTGCTTTCTGTGCTGGGCATAGCGCTCCAGCGTAGACAGGGAGCCAAGGAGATTTTCCATCCTTTTTGTCAGCCCTTTGGCTCTTCAGAAGCTTACCTGGTGGAGTCCCTTCGCTGTGGCCCATCTGATCCTCTCTATGCCTGATCTCAGCCAAAACCTCCAGAGAGGAAGAAGCTGTAGCTGTTGCCCACCGAGGAAAAGCGTGACCCATTCTGGAGTTTAGATTCTGGGTGCTCAAAGCTCTGCGATGATGTAGCTTTGTAATTAATAGTATATTTCAGTTGATACTTATTCCCCTAATTATTGCGGTAGGAACGTGGTTTGTTTCAGCTTCTGTATCCGAACCGGATGCCAGGATTTCATGTTCTGAAAACTTTCAGGCAACGTTATTTAAACTCTCAGAGCAAGCGTCACTTTGGCATTTTGGGGGGAGCGTGTTGAGTGCAGTTTAAAAGGCCTGTAATTAAAACTCATGTCTACGTCTGTGAATACTAAACACGTTCAGGGTTGTACATGCATTGTGTTTTCCCCGAGAGGATATATAACTCACGCACTAAACCACACCCCTCCTAGACGTGTCTTTCATTCCTCGAAGGCACCGACTCTGCTAAAGACGGTTTTGTCCCGACACTCCTTAGCAGGACAGAGTTCTTACCTGACAGGACGAGGGAGAGTTGGCTCGAGCTTTGGTTTTGCTTGTCACTTCATGAGAACGTTGGTGAGATGGAAATCACTGGCTTCCCGTGATGTTGGTAGACACGGATTGCACACTCGCTGTTTCTAGCACCTGCACCCTTCCAGTGAGACCCTCCCTGTGTTCCCATCGAATACAAAGGAACCATTCTGCTGCAATCCAGAGAGCTGAAGGAGGCTTCTCAAGCTCACAGGACTGGCAAGTGAAAACTCCCAGAATGACCCGTAGACCTTACAACTCACTCTCCTTCGTCCTCACTGCTAAACGAATAATGCTAAACGAATCGTTTATTTTTCACGGGCTGCTATGCTAGGTAAATGTAATTGTTAGGAAACAAGGAAATGCCCGGGAACACAGCATCTGTGAAGTGGTGAATGGCAAAGCTGTAACCGCCAGACTGTTCCATGGAAGGAAATGCTGCGTTTGAGTTTAGTGAAGGTGGAACGTGATTGCGCGTTGACCAGATTATAAGTATACAAATGGATAGGGGGATGTCTCCCTAAAGTGGAAACCAAAGCCTTCAGCTCCTCAGCTGAGTAAGCAAGTTTGGGTCTCAGTGGGTTTCAACTGCTGAGCCCCAATGCATGACTCATACCTGGCCTGAAGCTGTCAGCCGTATGTTTGGGTGGAAGTTGTGATGGACGTTGATCTTTTGTTTGACAATATTAGAACGAAATAGCTCCTATATTATGAACGTCACAGTGCTTTAGTTCAATGAGGAGGATCATCCAGAATGATCGGATGAGGGGTTGTTCACGCTGGAGAAATAAATGCTCTGGAGAGGAGGCCTTGCGTTTTCCAACCAGCTTGAACGTGAACCCCCGAAGCCTCTTCTCGGTGTGTGTTTTGGGGGAGAAACACATGCAGTTTTTCAGATGTGTAGATTTAAACTAAAACAAAATAAAAAACAGAACACTGGGAATCTAGTTTGGTCTAGAAAGTATAGAGAGTGATTTTTTTTTTTTTTTTTTTTTTTTTAGCCTAAGCCAGGAAAACTAAATGCTCCAAAACCCAAACAAGCCCAAAGTTGTGTTTTACCCCAACACCAAAACCCACGGTGGAGATTTTGATTCCGTCGCCTGGTGCCTGCTGCAAGGATGGGTTCTGTGTTGACAGAGAGCAGGGGAGGCTGTGCTCACTGCACGCACTGCTGTGTGTGGTGTTGAAGCGTTAGTAACCAGGGCCCAAATCGGACCCTGTGCAGGAGGGTCCCTCAGCCCGCCCGCACCGTGGAATTCCTGCTCTTCTGTTCTTCCGGGCCCGGGAGGATCCAAAGAACCGCCTATAGGCGTTTTGCAGCCGTTTGTTTTTGGAAAGTAAAGAGAACATCCACAAAGGAGAGATCCAGGTGTCCAGGATGCCGAACCTCTATCGCACACTAACGATCTGATCCTCTGACCATCTCCGCATCCCCAGGCTCCTCCTAGCGTGCGGCTCCTGCTCACCTTCCCTTGCACTTGGTGTCCTGGGCTCTGCTGGCCCGGAGGGACCGTCCTCCATCACTGAGGTGCACACAGCAGAGACTAAAGCATGTTACCTGGATTTCTTTTCTTTTCTTTTCTTTTTTCCTGTGATCTGTCTGGATTTTCAGCCAACACCCAGGAGGAGCCTTGAGCTTAAGCTAAGAACCCGCAAATATCAGCCACAAACCACTCCGGTGCTTCCTTCGTTGTGTTCCTAAGTGTCTTTCTGCTTTTGATGTGGAGGTTTGATTTTTTTTCTCTCTCTCTTTTTCCTTTCTTTGTGGTGTATAGGCTTTATTGTTTAGAAGGACAGAGCAGGCAGTACAGAGTTCCCATAGAACACCCCATGTGGGATTTTCACGATGATAGGCTCTTCCATTGTCCGGTAGGGGGAAATAAAGTGGCAAAAGGCCCCAATCCTATACTCCATGAAGATGGAAGGCCAGACTGGCTTGCCTATCAAAGGATATTTGCTAGTTGGCAGCTTGGAGCAGGTTTGACCCCTGTCTCAGGCAGGGACTTTATCCCCCAGAGGGTATTTTCCTTGTCCCAATTTACCGCTAGGTTTGACATTTTTATTATTATGGTTTCCCAAGAGTGCCTTTCCCTCCTTCTGAGGCGCCATTGTATCAGGTTTTAGGTTTACAGACCTTTTATCGCACGGTAGCAATTTCTTAGTAATTGATATATCAAGTTATTGTCATTAAAAACAGTCTGTTTTTATGGCAAGACTTACTATGTTTTGCAAAGCAATGCTTCCCAGACCCATAAGTCACTGGAGCCCAAACAAAAGCGCAAATAAACTGCTTGGCGTGGTGAAGAAAGAGCCTTTTTAGAGGAGGACCATTGTGTGCAGAAACCTTTCCAAACTCTGGCCTCGAGCTTCACACGCCGGGACCCGGAGCGTCATCGTGCTGTTCCTGAGCTTGCCCGGGTTTAGAATTCAGTGTTCCTTCCTAGCATTCAGAGCCGGCTAGTTCACTTCGGAGAAGAATTCATGCTCTGCCCTGCCAGTGGACCCGAATTCTCCGAGAGGCTCCAGGAGCCTGGAAGGCGCTGCCAAGCCTGGCATCATTAGCATGACATTGTATGCCCCTTGTAAACAGGAGGGGCTTGACACAGACTGACAAGGGTCCATTTACAAGCCGGAGGCAGCATGGGGAAGCTTCGCACTAAAGCCAGGCCTGGTGGGCTGGCACTTGTCAGCCACGCAGGGGGAGAAACGGCTGACGCTGGTCTCCACGAGGGATTGAAAAATGATAGCTCCGCCCCGCAAGGGTCTAATGCACATCGCCGTTTTCCAGAGTCGGTCAGATCAAACGTGGCTTTCACCCCTGGCTTGCAACCCAAACTGTTCTTTATCGATCCCCGTGCACACGTTTTACTCCGTACGTGTGAATCCCTTGGTAAGAGCAAGGCTGTGGCATGCTGGAGGACGTGATTGCCCAGACAGGGACCTTTTTCCATCAGAAGCTCTGACCACCGACAGTTCTCCCAGAGAGTTGCTACAAAATGAAAGCACCCCGGTGAAATGAAATGAAGTTGAGGAGTCTTAGAATTATGCAGCCAATGAAACGGGAGATGATTCTAGGGAAAAGGAGCATGTCACCGTTTGGGTCTTCTTTCCTCTTAGAAATGGCATTATTGAGTCTGCTGGGGAATGTATTGTGAGGCCAGCCCTCCATCAGTGCTCTGTCCTCGCTTGTGTCTTCCTAATTACCTCTCGTTGTGGTTCTTTAAGCCCGTGACTCCTATGTCCTCATTTATCTTTAGGCAGTTAACTCGACCCGTAGCACTTCCAACGGATGGAGACACTGGGTTTGGTGTCATACGGAAGCCCATGCCCGATGTCACTAGAGATGAGTAACACCTTCCACACAGAATGAACGTTATCTACACGCCTCATCAAGGTTCCAGACCAAGGTTTAGCCAACTCTCTGTAAAGGACCAGATGGTAAATATTTTAGAGTTTGCTGGCCAAGAAGCCTCACGCTCTGCCTCTGTAGGGGAAAAACAGCCATAGACAGTACAGAGATGCATGAGCGTGGCTGAGTTCAAGGGAGCTTGGAGCGTGGCCCCAGGCGGTCGTTGGCCGTGCAGACCCCTGTCGGAGCTCTGGAAGGCAACGGAAATGTTTCTTCACCTTCACATCTAAAGCATCAGTGATGGCTGGCTTACATCTGAGAATGTGTCAGGAGCCTTGAATTTTTTGGGAGAGGGTCCTTGGACTGATTCACAAGAATTCTACATGACGGTTGTTAATGACGTAGCGTGCGCTCGCGTCCGAGAATGACCTCTCCACAGAGCAGAGTAGGGCAGGTGTGATGAGGGTGACGATGATTACCACTTTGCAGACTGAGAAACTCGAGGCAAAGTGGTGTTAAGCAGGATGCTCAGAGTCTCACAGCTAAGAAGTGGATGTTTGGGTATGGTGGTGGGTCAGGAGGGTTTGGACCAACACGTTCAGTGATGTGCTGGGAGCAGGATGGGGAAAGGCACTGTAGGCCGTGGCTTTGTCCTTAGCATCGAACTTCTATGGAGCTGTTCATACAACTAAGTCTGTAATGTTCATCCTTACACAAACCCATGCGTGTGTGTCTGTGTGCGCACACTCGTATATATGGGTATATGTGTTTGTGACATCACGTGTGTCTACAAATAATATTCTGTAGTTATTCTCATGCGGCCTAACTACCACACGTTATCATCAGAGCGATTAAAATCACGTGGAACGTTAAATAACACATGATTCTGGAAATAGAAAAAGCCATTGGATATTTCACGTGAAATATCCCTGAATGTTATTGGATGGAACCAATTTGAGGAGATCCACTTGGGTGTGCAAGCGCGGGTGCACAGATCAGCATATATGGTCACCCCCAGTTTAATATACAGGGAAAAATCATTTATTGTGACTCATATGATCAAGATGGGTTGATTCTTGTAGGTTCCATCTACTCTTTTGTAACATAATTCTTTAGAGCAATCCCTCCTTACATCCGTCAGTAGTTGTGATTTTGGTAAACCTCTGTAGAGCTTTTTCCTTTCTTCTACTTGCTTGCATTTACATATCTGAGTATCTGTTTATACGTATCTTTCTATCATCTTCTACCCCTTGTCTAATTTTAATAAAACGGTGGATGCGTAGTGCGTGCACACTCCGCGTACTGTTTTCCCTTAACTATTTCATTGCAAATATTATCTGATATGACTGAAAGTTCCTAAGGCGTTATGTTTTTTAAATTTTACTTTTATTCTTTTAAATATAGTTGTTTATTTAAGTCCATTTTTTTGAAGTGTAGTTGACACAGAGTGTCACACTATTGTCATGTGTATAACATAGTGATTTGGACAGGCTTTCCTAAGTTGTGATTATGGGTTTTCATTGTTCCGTCTGTCAAGTTGTTGACTGTGAATTATTTGATCATTTAAAAAAATTATTTGACATTCAGGGTAACGTACTTTGGCTATCGTAATCAAAGCCATAATGGTTTATTTTATATCAAGCTCAAGAACAACATGTTGGTTGTTGTCTTGTGTGCATTACGTCGAAGAGGAAAAAACGCTCGTAAAATTTCACAAATGACCGTGTAGGGGGGCGCACCTGGATGCCTCAGTCAGTTAATCTTGTGACTCTTGATTTTGGCTCTGGACACGATCTCAGGGTCATGAGTTCGAGCCCCGCGTCGGGCTCTGTGCTGGGTGTGGAGCCTGCTTGAGATTCTCTCCCTCCTTCTCCCTCTGCCCCTCCCCCTTGAAGCTCGAGCGTGCACTCTCCCAAAAAAAAAAAGGATCGAGTAGGTTTACGAAATTTCTGCTGGTCTCTCAGGGTGTTTTGCCTTTGTATTGTGTTTTCCAAGGTTATAGAAGTGTTTATTTGCTGTTATCTCTTCTGCCATATTTTGCAGAATGATTGGGATCATCCTCTGTTTGTACATTGTGGTAGAAACTGATGTGTATTTCTTCAGAACACAAAGACCCTCGATTGTCTGTTGCCTGGGGCATTGCAGCTTGAAAGGGGTGTCAATAGCACGGAGGAACAGGGTAACCTTGGGTCCGGGAGTGGATTAGCACCTTCTGTCCTGTGGAGCAGTAGGAATTCAAAAGATTTAACATATCCCCGATCAATGAATGAAGACAAAGATTATTTTCAACTGTGGGTGGCTTAACAGCATCGCGTGGTCCTACGCGTCCTAAATGCTAATCTGGGTACTAGAGCAAAACCTACAACAGGTCGAGAGCATTTCCTCAGAGTTTGAGTTGAGAGAAAGTTCACCCATTAAGTTTATATATTTATTTAGATTATGCATCTTTGTGAAGTGCCTTCACATGCAGAGCAATATATTATCTGCATCTGTGTGTTCATATAAGATGTACAACAAGTACGGTGTGTGGTGAGCACGTTCTGCATTCTTGCTCAGCTGCATGATTTACAGTGTTGTTAAGAAACCATCCTGTCAGGCATTGAAATCTTAGCGACCATTCCTGTAGTGTCTGGTAAATGAATCAAAGGGATCCGAAAATCATGGCCAAAAATCTTGGAGGTTTGGAAAATGGGGGGGAGGGGGAAGTAGTGCCTTTCTTATAATGTATGGGAAACCAGGAAAGAAGTGTAATGCCAAAGCCCAAAGTGTTTGTTTTTTCCTAATTCCTTAATAAGATGGGTTCCCATCTAACCCCCCGCCACCCCACCCCCAACAGCACTGAGTGGAGATAAAATGGGAGATCATCTGAGCCTTTTCTTTTCCTCCAGGAAAAGATTTTCAACTATTAGAAAGGGGGTAGAGTGTCCAGTACGCATGCCATGTGCATACGAAGGGGGAGACATCAGAGAAGTCTGGATAGTACCCTGGTTTCGCATGTTTCCTTCTCTACCCCCTCTCACGTGTTTGGTCCTCGGGGGGCCACACCAGTCGCCCCGGGCATGAATCCTGCCCCTTTGAGTGCTCTGATTTCCCTAATTCTGAAACACACATGGGAACAGACCCCACGACCCTTTGTCAGCGGTGGGAATTGAGTAAGTTCACCCAAAGTGCCTCGCGGTCAGCACTGGGCCTGTGTAATCCACCTCTTTGCTGCGCAACCAATAGCCACCTGCACCTGTCACCTGCCTGGGATCATGCTGGTGCCTCAGGACATCCTTGTGCTCTCTCCGCTCCCACAGTCTGGAGGGAAAGACAGCCGCTCCTCATACAACCGTGTACGCAGCTACTTTTTATTTACTTTTACTTTTAAATTTTTAAGCCATCTCTACACCCAGTGTGGGGCTCGAACTCACAACCCCGAGATGGAGGAGCCGTGTGCTCCACCAGATGAGCCAGCCAGGCGCCCCCCACAGCTGCTTTCAAAATAGAAGTTGTTAGAAATGTTCTTGAGGATGGCCATGTGGGTCACGGGGGCACGTTAGCAGCTCAGGGGTGCCTGATAACTTTTGTAAGAGGTGAAGGAGGTCGGGAGTCACACACACAAAATACCAAAGAAAGATGTTTAGGGCTGAAGGAGGAATGTGTTTCTTACCAAAGAATGGTAAGAAAAGAAGTTTATAATATTCTGACATAGCAAAGGGGGGTGGTCAGAACGTGCCACTTTGGCGTAAGGATTATTTAGAGCTAAAAGCAATTAGAATGCCGACGGGTAACGAATCCTCCCCCTTTCTGCCTAAGAACAGGGCATGCATTACTGTTTGCAAACGTTAACAGCTTCTTTTGTAAAACCGTCCCTTTCTCTGATATCAAGAAGAAAACAACTCTTAATCGCTAGAGTTGACTCATAACTGCGGGCGGAGGGTACCAGCTTGCATCTGCATAACAAAACCCTACTAACCAAATCCTTTTCTAGCATCAGTGTCCATCATATATTTCCTTCTTATAGTCGGCTACCCCTGGAAGCCCAGACTCTCCCTCCTTCCATTGTCCAGTCTCCTCTCAACAATTAACATGTCGTTTTTATAAAATGTTATCTAAGCTTCTGGGCCTAACTGCCTTTTTTGGGGTTTTAATTTCTTCTCTGTGAATCCCACCCCTTGTGTAAAATTCTTACCACCAAGAGAATCTGCACACCTTTACTTGTGTTAGTCTGTTGAGTTGTTCCTTTAGTTTGCATGTTCCAGTCACTGAACCTAAAAGTATAAAGGGAAAGTTTTTACTCTCCTAGAGCACACGAGGAGTCTACACATTCTCCCGAAGGGGATCATGGAGGAAGGAGGTTGACCTAATTGTCTTGGGCTATAATGGGTCTCCCTGTGGTGAAGCGTATGATCACCTCCAACACACTTGTAGAGACGGGGCTAGCCCTCCTGGCCAAGGGGCCAGGATGCAGACATGGTGCTCCCTCAGAGTTCCCAGGACCAGTTGAGGCAAATTCAGGCTAAGCCAGCCAGAGAGGGCTGCGAGTCCTGAGTGGGAATGCAGTGGTCAGCTCTCCAGGTTTCCGTGGAGAGTGCCGGCAGGACAACTAGTGACCAGGTAGATCTTCTGGGTGCGTTGCCCACGAGACCACGCGAGCCAGAGGAGGCTGTGACTAGACCGTTTCACTACTTTCCACCATCTCGAATAAGGCAAGTACACGCACACAACCCCCACATTTCCTAGATAATCACACAGTGGTGCTGTTCAGAGAATAGGCCGCTGGGAACTGTGAGTGGCTGTCCTAACACATTCTAAACCAGATAGGATTAATGGATAATGTTCCTGTGTAAACACAGAGCTACAGTGTATATACATGTAACGTAACGTAACATTAGAGACGGAGTAAACAGTGTATACGTTTTCTCCTTAGCATCCCAGTCAGGTGGAGGGTGAAAACACATTTGAGGAAAACCTCATTGTTTTTTTCCCCAACGAGAAAGAGGAATTTCTGGGTATCCCATGTGCCCTGGACAGTTGTCCACAGACCAGTAGCATCAGCATCCCCGGGGAGGCTGCACTTACAAGTGCAGAACCTCCTGGCCCACTCTGTCCTCGTGAACTACACCTGCATTTGGTGGTCACGGGATGTTGGATGTTTAGCATCATTAAAATTTAAGAAGAGCTGCTCTAACTGATGATCGATAATCATTTGTAGAAAGAATGAACAAATGAGTGTGTATATGAATAAAATATTGAATAGGTGGCGCAATTAAGAACTAGCTCCAGCCACGTCTTTCTTTACACTTGTTTTGAGTGCTTCATACAGAGTCTTATTTGCTGGCTTTACAACAGGCTTGCTGTTCCCCACCTGGCTTCCTTCCAGACTGGACCACTTAGCTTGTGGTAATGGAGCTGGGTTTCTTCCCTGAGCCTCATTGTCTCGTGCACAGATGAAGGTCCTCAGCTCACCCTCTGCATTTTAAACCTGCTGGCCCATACAGAATCTAGTCCTTACAATTTGAGAACTGATGCCCGTGAGACATGCCTTATCTTAGCATATCTGCCTAAACGTAGAAGTAAATGCCTTGGGGCTCCTTGCCATACTACTCTGTGTCTTATATTTTATTTGATGATTGCATAATAAGATGGTTCATACCCTCATTCGTTAGACGACACTTAGCAGGGTGTGTGTTGAATGCTGTGTATTATTTTGATTTGCATATGGCTTCTGAGGGTCCATTGGTTTTGTTCTTAAGATCTTGCCGTAATGATTCCTTTTTTTTTTAAATATGGAAGATATTTCATTATTTGCACACATGAGGAAAAATATCAGAGTCTCAAGAATGCTTGTGTTTTTATTTTTCATTGAATATATTGACATAAAATATTAGTTTGAGGTGTACCACATAATGATCCTATGTCTGTATATACTGCAAAATCCTCATTGGGCTCTCGTTAACATCCATCACTACAGATCGTTACCATTCTTTTCTTGTGATGATAATTCTTTTAAGTTTTTATTTTAATTCTAGTTAGTTAACATGCAGTGTCACACTAGTTTCAAGTGTGTGATCCAGTGATTCAACACTTTCACACATCACCCAGGGTCCATCCCGACAAGTGCCCCCCCCAACCCATCACCTACTTCAGCCATCGCCCATCCCGTCCTCCCTGGTCACCACCAGTTTGTTCTCAGACTTAAAAGACTCTGTTTCTTGGTTTGCCTCTCTCTCTCTCCCTTTCTTCCTTTTGCTCATTCGTTTTGCTTATTACATTCCACATGTGAGTGAAATCAGCTATTTGTCTTTCTCTGACTTATTTCACTGAGCATTGTAATGTCTGGCTTCATCCATGACCTTGCAAATGGCGAGATTTCATTCTTTTTTATGTCTGAATAATATTCCATTATATATATGTGTGTATATATATGTGTATATGTATGTATGTATGTATGTATGTATGGCTTTATCCACTCATCAATCGATGGACTCTTGGGCTGCTTCCATATCTTCGCTTTGTAAATAATGCTGCAGTAAACATCAGGGTGCATGTGTCCCTTTGAATTAGTGTTTTTGTATTCTTTGGGTGAATACCCAGTAGTAAGACTACCGAATCATAGTGGAGTTCAATTGTAAACTTTTTGAGGAACCTCCATACTGTTTTCCAGAGGGGTTGCACCAGTTTGCATTCCCACCAAAAGTGTAAGAGGCTTCGCCTTTCTCCACATCCCCGCCAACACCTGTTTTTTCTTGTGTTACTGATTTTAGCCATTCTGACAGATGTGACTTCTCACTGTGGTTGTGATTTGCATCTCCCTGATGGTAAGTGATGTTGAACATCTTTTCATGTGTCTGTTGGCCATCTGGATGTTTTCTTTGGAGAAATGTCTGTTTATGTCTTCTGCCCATTTTTTAATTGGGTTATTTGTTTTTTGGGTGTTAAGTTGTATCAGTTCTTTATATCTTTTGGATACTAACCCTTCATCAGATATGTCCTTTTCAAATATCTTCTCCCATTCAATAGGTTGCCTTTTAGTTTTGTTGATTGCTCCTTTTGTTGTGCAGAAGCTTTTTATTTTGATACAAACCCAGTAGTTTATTTTTGCTTTTGTTTCCCTTGCCTTCGGAAACCTATCTAAGAAGTTGTTATGTCCGGTATCAGAGAGATTATTGCCTGTGTTGTCTTCTAAGATCTTGATGGTTTCCTGTCTCACATTTAGGTCTTTTATCCATTTTGAGTTTATTTTTGCATATGGTGTTAAAAAGTGGTTCCAGTTTCATTCTTTTGCATGTTGCTCTTCAGTTTTCCCAACACCATTTTTTGGGACTATCTTTTAACCATTGGATATTCTTTCCTCCCTTGTCAAAGATTAAATGACCATATAATTGTGGGTTTATTTCTGGGTTTTCTGTTCTGTTCCATTGATCTATGTGTCTGTTTTTGTGCCGCTACCATACTGTCTTGATGATGACAGCTTTGTCTTAGAGCTTGAAGTCCGGAATTGTGATGCCAACAGCTTTGGTTTTCTTTTTCATCATTCCATTGTCTATTCGGGGTCTTTTCTGGTTCCGTACAAATCTTAGAATTATTTGTTCCAGTTGTGTGAAAAAAGTCCATCGTGTTTTGATAGGGATTGCATTGAATGTGTAGACTGCTTTGGGTAGTATAGACATTTTAACAATATTTGTTCTTCCAATCCATGAGCATGGACTGTCTTTCTTTGTGTCAACTTCAATTTCTTTCGTCAGTGTTTTATGGTTTTCAGTTGCGGTTATAACTTTCAAAAATTTGTTCCGTTGGTAACTTTCTAAATAAACAATACAGTATTATTAACTATCATCACTATGCTGCATATCATAGCCTCAGGATTTATTTTATAACAGATAGTGTGCCTTTTGACCCCCTTCACCAACTTTAGCTACCCCTACTTCCTATCCTCGGCGGCTCTGTGTATTGGAATTCATTGTTTTTTGTTGTTGGGTTGTTTTTTTTTTAATTTTTGGGTTTTGCTTTAGATTTCACATACAAGAGAGATCATGTATTTGGCGGTTTGTGCCTGACTTATTTCACTTTGTGTAATACCTTCAAAACCCGTGCATTTTGTCCCATAAGGCAGAATTTTCATCTTTTCATTCTGTTGCGTATGTAGATCCCATTGGCTTTACCCATTTATCCATCGATGGACACTTACGTTGATTCCACCCATAATTGTTATTCCTGAACTATTACTGTGATGCTGTAGCTAATGTCTCTAAGATATTCTGAGCTCCAGTGCTTGCCAGTCAGGTGGCCCTCGTCAGTTTACCTCCTTAGGACGTTGGAGGGTTTAGAACAGTGACTAGTGTGTTATAAGCTTCATGTTGGTGCATGCTTATGCTCTCACCCATGTATGCATTCGTTCATTTATGGATTTGATAAGCATTTGTTGTGTAACCTTTATGTGCTGGTTATGAAGATTAGACTCTGTGCTGTCTCTGAGTTTGTCATGTTGGTGTAGGGAGGATGGTCTTACAAGTGGTGGGTAATGAGGTGACTGTAATGTCAGCCATGTGGCAAGCCTTGGGAGTTTTATGGAGAGGGCTATGACATCCACCTGTGCAAAGGGGCATCCCCGCAGAAAAGGGACCATTTATGAGGCACCTGGAATGATCAGTCTGGATTCTCCACATCCTCTCCCTCTGTTGAACCTCACGGGAAATCCTCTTGTCAGATTTCTGTCAGTGCCACAGCTGAAGTGGCTTGCATTGTTCAGGGAACGATTTGACGTGGCATTCACTCGGGTCAATTCACTGTCCCAGTCATTCAGTGCAGAGGGGCTGACTCAAGAAAGATTTCCTGAATCCCGGTGTCCAGGAAAACAGGCTGGTCGAATTCGTTTATCAATAGGAGCATGGTGTGCCATTCAGACGTATGCATTCCTGGTCCCTTTGATGCCTACATTTTATGCATCCCTTGATACATAAATCTTTTTCTCGGATCTTGTTCTAAATAAGAAAAGGTCTTTCTTGGCCAGTACTTTGGGAAATATTTGGGGATTACTTTTCTGTACTACCAAGCAATGATGCTGTTTGTTGATGGATCAGTCGATCTATCTTTTTATCTATTTTTTTTCTTTTTTTTGGTACAGAAAACAAACTTCAAACAGAACAAGACATAACATGGCAGAACAAGGAAAATGTCATCCAAATCTGTGACAGTAATGCAAGTATCTTTAGTTTGACAAACAATATATATTTCTTAAGAAAGGACAAAAGCCAGGGCATCACAGTCGCTGAGTCTTTGTTCTCAGTGCAGATATGGTGTGTGTCCGCAATGCTGCCCAAAGGTCAGTTCAAATGATAACAACTGGCTCCTTTATTGTTCCTTTTCCCCATCACCTCCATCTTTGTAAATGTTTGTGGGTTTTGTTTTTTTTTTTTTGCAGTGAGGAACAAAATTCAGATAGTGGCTGAGGAAGTAGTCCTATGAATCAGCTAAATAGAGCGGTCTTCCCAGGGATAGAGCTGTGAGATGATTCAAGCCCTTTGCAGGAGAGCAGTCCTGTCGATGGGGACTGGGGAGATAAATCTGTGCAGGTTTACACCTCCATCATTTTGAAGTTGTAAAGAAACAGGCTTCTGACCTTTTAAAGTAAAGCCAACTCATCAGTCAACCAAAACAACCCAGGTACCAACTCCAAACTGGCACCCTCTTGTCTTTTGTAGGGAGGGAACCATTAAGAATCTTGTTTGCATTTACCACCCCCTCCCCAAGATATTTTAATTCCTCTGAAGGTATATAAACTAACCTTTGTAGATACTAATTGTGGAATATTCACTCTGGAAGGCAGTTTAGAAATCATTTTACTCAGGCTTCTCCGTTTACAGAAAGTTAGATGTCATTAAAATAAATGTCACAGGCAATGTAATTTCTTGGGGTAAATCGTGTCAAAAGAACCTCGGTTAACTTGGCGAGGCCAGCTTAACCCTTCGGGACTGTGGCACCTACACTTTAATCAGCCATCATGAAGTGTTGCCCACTGGTATTTACTTCCAGATGGGCTTTTGTCAGCATGTGAAGCTTTTCTGTGGCTCAGTGTCTCAGGGCCAGTGGTTCATCGGCGGACTTACTGGTGTAACTGGGGAATGGATTCTATTCCGGTGTCCAGCCCCTGAGATGTGCTCGTGAATGGGTAGCTGACATTTCAGGGGTACGGTGATGGCTTCTTTCTCAAGTACCGGTGTCCTGCGCCCTGTGCCGGGTTGGTATGTAAATTGTGCGCAGACGTTTGCTTTGCAGAATGGAGACTCTCTGTTGCATACAAAGACGTACATGTTGTGTGTATGCGGGTAGGGATGAACAGGAATAATCTCTTTTCCTGTGGACAACGTGTTGAGTAAATGATGCTCTCATGTGTGAATTACTCCATCATGTGAAGTTATAAAGGGGTTTGGATGAAACTGGTTATATACAACCAGCGCTCCCCAAGATACTGTGTGCTAGGTTCTTAGGAGGGAGAGTGAGGATTATTTCTGCAGCCCGGCTGACTTGAGAGAGTCTAAAAGTTGACATTCCTTCCTCTGTGTTCATGTTCGAGAACTACTGTCTCCTGCCAGGAAGAATTACCCTGGGTGCTACTCTATTTCCTGTGGGTGCTTTTGTTTCTTTCTGAACTCGGTGTTTTTAAAAATTATCACAGTTATTGCTAGCGCTCCCCCATCCGTGTCTCTCTAACGGTCACGAGCACGCTCTGAAGGCGCACACACAAGTTGTATCTTCCCACAGTGTAAGCCCCATTCAGTCCTAAAGCAAGGTTAACATAAATATAAAGCAGGTTCAGCACTCTAGACTCAGTGAGTTTTCACCATGTGGTTAACCTGGCTTCTTAACTTTCACACAGTGCAGGACATAAGACAAGTTATACAATAAGCAAGGTAACAGACTTAAGGAACCACATGTGAAGTCAGTCTGTGGGTGCCCAGTTGAGATAATGCCTCAGTCCGGTCCAGGTCAGCCCTCGACACTCACTGCTTACTCTGAGGATCTCAGTTCTGTTTGGAGATCCATCGGCACAGCCTTTCAGGGACAGTTGCCTTTTCTAAATGAGCGGTGATGTCTGAAGACTGGGACGGTTTGCTGCAAAAACCCTTCCTTTTGGGGGCGCCTGGCTGGCTCCGTCAGTGGAGCATGGGACTCTTGATCTCGGGGTTTTGAGTTCAAGCCCCCACATTGGGTGTAGAGATTATTTAAAAATAAAATCTTAAAACAAAAACAAAAACCTGTAGTCTCCATTTTTAAACGGATTTAATCAGTCTTGGGCCCTTGCCGGCGTCCTCTTCCTATCACGGGTTCTGGGGTGTCAGCTGTTGCTGGTTTTGGCGATAACCTCCTACCTTAACAGCTTGCGTCATTGCCTGACATAGACCCCCTGCTTGACATGAGGGACTACATCTTGCTCTCTATGTTCTCTCTCTCTCTCTCTCTCTCTCTCACAGACAGACACACACACACACACACCCCCCAAGATCCAAGGATCTTCTGGGTTTTCTCTTCCAATGGAAGAAAATTAACTGGATAATCGTGTCAAAGTGAGAGCTTAGTGATAAAGCATCAGTCGTTCCAGGGTATTGTTTGAAAAGTGCTTCAAGGCAATTCTTAACCAAGGTTAGGTTAATTCAAGCAAATAGGTAGTAAGTACGTACCTTCTTGCACACGTGAAAAGCAAAGATCAATAATGCCTGGAATTACCTGTTGTTAGAGTTGCTCTGGTGTGGGGATGTTATGCAGCAGGTACGTTTGCCGGAAGCAGATGAAGGTGAGCACTTGGTCCCCCGAAGCCTAAGGAAGGCTCTAAATGAAAAAGGGGTGGACGAGGAATTGTGAACCAATGTTTTGAATATAATGGAGTGTCAGAATTTTAATTTCTAAACAGTACAGTGTTGCCCAGGAAAACCTGCTGCTTGTATTTGGTACAGTGGCTATTTAGATGATGCTTTAAGCAACTGGCTGTCTTGTATCAATTAGTTGTACATTGTCTCCCCTCTGGTCCAGTGTAGCAACACGGCTTTGTTTCCCATTTGAAAGCAGTTGGGTCTATTTTGAATTTGGATTTCCATCCCCTAATTGTGTGATGTGTGTATATGTGCCTGTTGTTTTCAGAAATGGAAGCAGGCCAGGTTTGTACATTCAAATTAAAGGCCAATAGCGTGATCACTCGGGAATTAAGCATTTTTTTTTATACAAGCAGTTCACGAAGGAGTCTTATATAATTTAGTACTGCCTGCATCTTTTCTCATTGCACAAAAACAAATGTTATGCTAGGTCCTGTTTGTGAAGTGTTTTGCCTAGTCGTCTCTCCTCTACTGAGAAGACATGAAAGATCGTGGCCCCTACTCAGTTAATGCAAATGTGCTAGCTCAGCCAGCTTGACCAGAATAGTGCCTCAGAGCAGATGGTTCCTTCCCACTGAAGACATTTGTCATCACGGGCAGGATCTAAGCACGGAAAAGGAGCATCTGAGTCATGCAGCGTTTGGGGAAAGGATTGAGGTGCACACATGTCCTCACAACACATGTACATGCATGCACACACTTGGGCACATCTATGCACATATCACACACAATATAGCCAATGTACAAGGCATGCGCGTGTGTGCGCGCGCGCACACACACACACACACACACACACTGCTTTTTTCTCTCTCCCCTTAAAGGATTCTCTTGAACATAGAGAATCTTCTACCTGCTAAGTTCAATGGCTAGAGCCATGAATCAAACACATAAAAGGTTAACAAGAGGGAAGAAAAGATATTTTTAATTCATTTGCATTCACAAAGACAAATGTGGCACCCGGAGCCATCCAGATAATTGAGGTGTGATGCACCATTTTAAGGCTGAACAAATAAGTTAGGGCTTGGGTGGGGGAGGCAGGTTTGCGGGAGGGGAGGAAGCAAAATCTGGCAAGTAGGGGCTGCCTTGTTATGCAGAATAGAGTCTCTTCAAGGAGAGAAGAATTGTCTCCTGGACTAGCTCATCACCTGGTTTGGAAACATCTTTACAAATGGAAATTTCCTTTATAAATGGTAATTTCCATTACCAAAGGGGAAATTGAGACACCCTATACTGAGGCTGATGGAGGTAAAATCTTCTCCTGTGTTTCCTGGGTCTCAATTGCCCTTAGCCCCAAATAATCCCAAAGCCAAAGAGGCATGAATCTATGGGGGTGGTTTATTGTGGTACCCTTCAGACAGATTTTCAGGTGTACCATGACCTTCCCAGGAAAACACAGTAGAAAATACAAACTGTAATTGTTTCCAGTTTTAACAAACTTTGGGGGGAGGCCTGGAGGGGTCGGCTGGCTGGGGATCAGATTGGGACCGAAATAGCTTAGAAGAGAAACAGTTGGAAACGGACATCATGGAGCTTGGTTGTGAAGAAGGGTTGTTTTGTCATATGCTGAACTTTGAGCAAACACAGAAGGATTGAGTTTGTTCTACAGTTAACCGTGAGGGCCCTTTGAAGGCACGCCTGTGGTTGAACACAGCACTTAGAACAAGAAAATAACAGCTAGTTGGCAGAGCAGTAGGCACTCCTACCATAATGTCTTTGTTTTTACAAGGACTTTGTATTTTTCTGAAGCTTTTGCTCTACCTTTCAGGATTGACATTCAGTTACCATGTGCAATCCTACCCCACTGCTGCTTTTACTGACGTTTTGAATTTTCCCGTTGGCCTCTATCTGCCAAGCTTTTAAACAAAAGCATGAAGGACATTCAGGCAGGGGGTCATTGGATGTTGGAAATTTTGGAATACAGCAACACGGGGAGGCCAGGATGCATGGTTAGAACAACGCGTCCAAAGGGTCTATCAGCTGCAAGGTATGTAGAGGCAGGTTATATTGGTGTCAGCCTCAAGGAGACTTCCAGAACCTCAATCAAAGGTCATTCAGGACATGACTCCATGGCTTGGAAGTTGTGTCACACCAGAATTTCGGAGTAAGGAATTCAGAGAGAAATACTTCAGGGCTCAAAGTTTGGCTCTGTCCTATGTCATCCGTGTATGAGAATAACCACTTCATGTAGACTGGTAGAGGAATTAATGAGACGACATGCTAGTGACCATCACATTGTCAATGCTAAGTAGATCCCATGTTTGCTGTTGTCATTACTGTTTGGGTTATTAAGTCCCCTGTCTGTGGTCATTGAGGATGGTCGTGGTAGTTAGTGCCGTCAGAAGATAAGCCCTCCAGGGGTTGTCAGGGACTTCAACTGACACCACGCTGTGAGGATACAGATCCTGGCATTACGGTAAAGCTGCTAGTTAGCAGCCCCGCTGATTTCGGAAGGTCGCTCTAGATGCACTGGCCCAAGACTTTTAAAGTTGCCTCAAGCTGTACCCACACCTGGTCCAGATTTAAACGTCTCTCTGCTTAGAAGCAGGAGAACTGATGAGGTTCTTTTTTTCAGCAATGGTTTGATTGCCAAAGGTGAGGTGCCAGGCGCAATATGGAATAAGGAGGGATTTTGTTTGTTTTGTTTGGGGTCAAGTCGGAGAGGAGTGTGGGGTTTCCAGTGCCCTGGGGCGATCGCATCAGGTTGTGTGGTGGAGGATGGATTACAACGTTACTGTTTCAAACATGTTAGTGTAGCATAATGCTAATCATAGATCAGAGATTCATTCCTACCTTCTGGTCAAAGGAATACTCTCAGATTACAAGCAGTGTGTCTTCGTAGTCTCTCAATACTGCTTCGTTGGAATGTCTCTTTGTTTGTTACTGCAAAGCAACGGTCGAGAGAGATGAAAGTAATGTCTTCCTACCTTTAATTCTGGTTAAGGAGTAAATAGAAAAGGACTAAAATGACCTACTTCAAGAGGAATTAAATGAAAAAAAAAAAAGTTTTCCAAGTTGATATTTAAGAGAAGATTGAAGAAAACACAATTGAATGGGGCTTTTCTATTAGACCTTACATTCAGTGTGAGAGATGCCAGGAATGAAAAAATTCCTAAGAGGACAGTTGGGGAATCAGAAGAAAGTCGTTAGCCAGGGAACACAAAGAAGGTGCTGGTGAAGATGGCTAAGCTGTTAGCCGTGGCGATCCCACGGAACCTACCAGGACAACGACGGCCCTTTAGTATAAACTGGTACTCGTGGGGTCTGCTTCCAAACTACCTGGACAACGAGAACCCTTCAGGAGGAACTGCTGCCCGTGGGGGACAGCTTGGAGCCTGGCAGGACGCAGCTAGAACTCCCCGGGATGGCCTGATACCCATGGGGACGGATTGGAATCTACCCGGACAGCTAGAACCCTCCAGAAAAACCCGACACCCGCGGGGATTTGCTTGGAATCCACCAGGGCAAATTGTAGACCACACTTCTCCAATGCTCCATCTAAACTTGACAAGGCTGGGATCTGCAGAAGCCGGTACTAAGTGTTGGTTCTGTGTCCAACCACACACGGTTTCACGGAAACGTAGGTGAAATGGTCCCGTCTTGTTATTTGTTTCTTTATTTGAGAGATGTATTTGTTTTGAAAGATTTTATTTATTTATTTCAGAGGGAGGGAGAGAGTGCGAGTGTACAAGAGTACCAGGGAGAAACAGCCTCCCCACTAAGCAGGTTCAATCCCAACACCCCGGGATCATGACCTGAGCCCCCTCAGCCAAAGGCAGAGGCTTAACCAGGGGCCCCTAAATGGTCCTGCATCCATCCTTCCAGGTGGACGTGCCCATCGTAAAGGAGTCCTTCTTAGAACAGGGGACTCTGTGCTGTGTTCACTTGAAGTACAGACCAGGACTTTTCCAGGGTCACTCATGTGTTCCTTGTGCTAGTGACTCACACACCGGGGTCCCCTCTCTATTAAATGGGGATTATTCTTTTTTATTCTGTAGCGTCAGGTATAAGTAAGCTTGCTGAAATACAGTGACGGTTTTTTTTTTTATTCTGACGACTGAGCACACCATGTTTATTAGCATTCCCTTGTGTTCAAACTCTAGACAAACATTTTAAAATACAGGGAAAAACAGGCCAGGCAGATATTACCTATCCACACTTCCTATAAAGACTTTATCCACCCACAGATTTTTTTTTTTTTTTCTTTCGGGGAAAGAGGTTTTGCTAGCAAAGTCTGACTCTCTAGGTGATGCTGGTCTGTTGCTTTAGGGATAAAGATATTGCAACAGAAAGTGAAATAAAAGACACTAATGGCTTCTCTCTGTAACTTTGTTTTTTGAAGAACTAATTATTGCAAAATTGGACATTCATAGTAACTTAATATTCTGATTTGATCACACTTTAGACGGTTTTAAGAGAAACATTTTTTTTTTAAGATTTTGTTTATTTATTTGACAGAGAGAAAGAGGGAGAGAGCAAGCCCAAGCAGGGGGAGTGGGAGAGGGGGAAGCGGGCTCCCCGCGGAGCAGGGAGCCCGATGTGGGGCTTCAGGGGTCATGACCTGAGCTGAAGGCAGACGCTTAACCGCCTAAGCCACCCAGGCGCCCCTAAGAGAAACATTCTTAATGTTATAAAGAAATGACCATCTTGAAGGCGCTGTAGAGATTTGCCTCCAGATGTGTTCATTTACAGAACATGGATTCAGCTACCCACAATCATTTCATACTTAATATTTGATTCTGGGCATGCTGAAGGAACAGAATTGTCTTCTTGCGTCTGTAGTCTGCCCTGTGTTTGTTAAATGTCTGAAGGTAATGAAAAAGTACTTTGTGTCACAAACGGCATCCCATGATTCCTCTCTCTCTCTCGTTGCGGAAGGGGGCCAGGTAGTACCTACTTAACGTATTCAGGTACGTAGCATCTGAATAGAGCATCCCATATTTTGTCTGGTAAACAGAAAAGGGAAGGGTTATTAGGATACAGTTTGTGAGTTTTTGACAAACAGCCTGATTCGGCACATATTTTGCCAGGTCTGTCAGTTTGAAATACTTTTGCAAGTGGAACTCGCTATATTTTATGTGCGCTTAGTTTAAAAGTGGAGTGAGTTTCCTTGAAATATGATTTCCAAGTTTTGAACTCATTATGCGTGGATGCACTCCATTCTCCCAGAGAATGCCTTCCACCTGAGACACTGATGCACACAAGATGGGGGCCACTCACGTGGCCAATCTCATCTGTCTGGATGAGTCAGTATCTCCATGGAGATACCGTCTTATGAACGGTAATGTCATCTTTACGATAACTCTTTTACAGTGTTGTTTTTCTTCTTAATACTCTTCCTTTTTAGACTGCATGGAAGAAACCACTACCCCCCTGTCTTTTTTATGCAATTACAAGATTCCTGGCCTCCACGATTAAATTTTCTTTTTTATCCCCTTTATTTGAGTCAGTCTCTTAACATATGACCATGATTAAGAGTGTAAACTATGGGGACACCTGGGTGCCTCGGTCGGTTAAGCGGCCGGCTCTCGATTTCGGCTCAGGTCATGACCTCAGGGGTCACGGGATGGAGTCCCAGGCCAGGTCTGTGATCAGAATGGAGTCTGCTTGTCCTTCACCCTCCCCCACGTCCCCTCCCTCCTCACTCGCCTGATCACGCTTTCTCTATCTAAAAAATAAATAAATCAAGTCTTCTTAAAACCTGTAAAGTGTGGGGGCAAAGATTCTCTCCTTCAGCAAACTCTGACCAGACCCTTTTGAGTCCAGCTAGGCTCCGTGCTTGGGCATGTCCTCCAGGAGCCCAGTATTGGTATAAATCATTTGGTTTAGCCAGGATCCCTCATTTTCCATGTCTGTTTGACCTTCTGCATCCCCATCATTCCCCAGGGGCTGTGTGATCCCCCTGGTCCGCTTGTAGTAAGAATCCAGTTCGGTCACTTTAGCAAAAATTGCCCTGCCTCGTCCGTAATTTTCTGCCCACCGCTGCCCCCTCACCCGTGCCACCCCACCATACTTTCCTGGTATGTGAACTTGAGTCCAGTCTCCCTCCTCTCTTGCAAAACCCCATTGCCGTGGTTTGTACCCCGATCACGGCAGTCCTGAGTAACGTCTCCCTTACCGCTGTAACACATCTCAGGAATAATTTTGTTTTTCTTTAACAATCTCTATTGTCCTAACCCATCCTAACTTGGAACAGAACAATCATATCATCCAGCCATTCCACTTCGGGGTATATGTCCGAAGGAAACGAAACCGTTATCTCAAAAGCCTATCTGCACCCACACGGTCCTGGCAGCATTGTTCACCATAGGCAAGGTTTGGAAGCAAGGTACATATTTATGGATGGATGAGTTGATCAAGAACATGAGAGAGAGAGAGAGATGAGCAACTATGATCCAGCCTTAATATAGAAGGATATTCTGTCATATGCAGGCACATAGATGAACCTCAAGGGCATTATGCTACGTGAAGTGAGCCAGACAGAGACAGACAAATGCTGCGTGATGCCACTTATATGTGGAATCTTTAAAAAATAAATTAAAAAAAAATGTTAAACTCGTAGGCACTGACAGTAGAATGATGGCTGCTAGGGGCTGGGGGCGGGTGGGGAAACAGGCAGATGGGGAGTAAGGTCTGAGGATCTAATGGTTAGCGTGGGGACCTTTTGCATCACTGAAGTTTGATACCAGGGTCGATCTTCAGTGTTCTCACGCACACGAAAACTAAATATGTTTGTGATGTATGCAGGGGAATCCTTTCAAAAAGTATTTGGTATCAAATCATCATGTTGGAAGCTCTAAATATCTTACAGTTTTATTTGTCACTTATGCCTCTGCGAAGCTGGAAAAAATACATTTGTGTCGTATTGACTGCATCTACTAGAACATTTTATTTCTCACTGTAAACAGTCATTTTTTTTTTGAGTCAACATAGAAGAGTAACTTACATTCAGCATTGATTTTTCGACTTGAGAAAGAGAGCAAAATTACAGCCTTACTTCGGGGAAAATCAAAGATAAAGACAAACAAGCTGCTTCCAGATGACACATGCTGTCTTTACGAAGCCACTTATTTCAAAAGCACAGGTGTCGCAGACGGTGTCTTCGAGGGCTGGATGTGAGGAGCCGTTTTATTCAATTTATTTACTTACCTGTTTCCTTGAGGGCAGCATAGAGTATTGGTTTTGTATACTCAGTCTCCACACTTAATATATAATAAATGATTCTTTTTCCTTTTTAACTCAACGTACTTTAGGAGCTGTTCTCATGAGCGTCTTCTGCCTCGAGTACGTGTTGGGAGTTTAGCCTCTACCATCCAGGTTGAGAGTCTCTTGAAATTGAGTGCTGAGCATGCATACATACAGAAGGGACTCAGTCCATGTCATTCAAATGAAGAAGTGGCTGATTGGAATCCGAGGCAGGGAGAAGAGCCAGCGCAGAATGATGGCGGCCTGAACCAAGGCCATGTCTATACACACGAATTGGAGGGAGCAGGTTCGAGATCTCATCCACGGGAGAAAGAATAGACTCAGTTCCCGCTTTTCGTTTATCAAACGGGGGGTGGGGGTGGCGAGGAAGAGAGGAGTCCGTGATGAAGCCGTGGTTTTTCCCCAATCTGTGTGAAACGGAGATGCTTTCTGTCCAGTTGGAGAGCGGGGAAGGGTAGCCACGTGGAGCCCCCCGTGATTCGCAGGAACACGACCTCTCGGCATAACTTCAAACATGGCTCCCAAGTACAGGGGAGATTTTGGGGAAGTTGGCCGTTCACCAGCTTGTAGGCTGAAGAAGCTGGTCAGCAAGACAGCAGGATGACGAGAGGATCAGAACAGGATACCGTGAACCTGCATCCTTTTGGAGGATCTGGGAAGCTTCATGGGAAGAGGTGGTGGCCACCACAGGTGTCCGGTCCCTGGCCACCACAGGTGTCCGGTCCCTGGCCAGCACAGGTGTCCGGTCCATCCTCCAGTGGAAGGACATGTGGACTGTGTCTGGGCTTTTGACCCTTGAGTCACAAAAGTGTCATCGGTAGCCCATGCGGAAGCTGTTTCAGTGCAGGGGTTGAGATGAGACCAGAGTGAGGTAGGATGAGCAGCTGATGGGCAGGAGTGAGGAGGAGATGCTTGTTAGAGATTCATATCCTAGGAAATTTGGTTGTGAAATGAGAGATAGCCAGAGAGCCGTAGTTCTAGTGATAAAGACAGTGAAAGGTAGATTTTGTTATTTTTATTGCAGGAAAAGGAAAGGTATTTGAGGAAATGGTTACCTTAAGGGCAATTACAAAGGTTATTTGTTTGTTTCCTGGGTGTTTTTGTTGTTTTGTTTTGTTTACTATTACATGGTACATACACACCTGAAAGATCAATCAAGCAGTCCGAAAAATTGTCCGAAAAGAGCAGGGCTCATGTGAAAATATGTCAGGAACATCTTTCTCAACGCTTTTGGTACTCTGCATCCTGAGTAATAACAAAAGTAAATAAAATGATAGCAAGACCACTAGGAAATAAAAGACATTGAAAGTGCTAATTTTAAACAGATGCAAAGATGAGTGTAGAATATTATTGAAAATTAAAGAATGATATCTTTTTTTAAAGATTTTTATTTATTTGAGAGAGAGAGTGCGCACAGAGGGAGAGAGAGGGAGAAGCAGACTCCCTGCTGAGCAGAGAACCCGATGCGGGGCTCGATCCCAGAACCCCGAGATCATGACCTGAGCTGAAGGCAGACGCTTAACCGACTGAGCCACCCAGGCGTCCATGAATAATGATATCTTGATGGGAAAGAATGTAGGGAAGGATTTGGAAGACTAGAGTCTGGGAGAATGAGTTGATCAGCATGTCTGGCTACCTGGGCCAGAAAGAGAGTTTGGGGTGAATGGAAATTGTTTACAGCTCTCCTTTTTTCCTGTGTGGTTGATTGCTTTCCGCTATGTTAGTGTACTTTGTATTCTTTTGCTGAGACTCAGTGGTATGAAACATTAATCTCTGGAATAAAATTCATATGAACCAGCGCAACTTCTACATTATACTGGCATTCCTCCAATGATCAGTGGCATACAAGCTAATTCATGATGCGAAACGGTGTGTATCAGTAGAAAGAATGATGTTCAAGGTATAGGCGAGAAAAGTTTTGAGTGAAGTTGCAAATAATTCAGGATCTGATAGAGTCCGTACCAGTAGTTGTGGTTAATTCTTTAACTCTGAAACCTTCCTAGGAAGCTTTGAGGTCAACTCTCGATTTTACAAATGGATGATGTTCAATAACTTAGAGATTGTCACGTTTACCTCCCACGGTTCATAGGCAGCATTTTCCATGGTCGAATTCGGTATCTACCGTTTTTCTAAATTCTCGGTACATAGCTCATCACTGCATGGATGCAATGGCACACAATACACACATGTTGGAGAAATCATAATGTGATGAGGATGGACAGATCATTTCATTATGATCCTCTCTAAATGAGACTTTCCATTTATTCTATTTCTCACATATCTTCTTCAAGAATAAACCTGCATTATCACTGCTAGCTTGTCAGGCAGAACCAGGCAGCCTTGTTCAAAATACAACACACCGTCTCAAGCCGTGTCCCCAAACTGCCTCGGCCACAGAATGAAGGGCCGTGACTGGAGTGAGGTTTATCATAGATGTGGCGATGTGTTGTCAGTTTCGATCTTGGCTCCAGGAATTTCCCTGTTCAGTCTTCAGGATTAAATCTGGAATACTGTTTCATAATGATCTGTTCATGCATTGACATTGCCCATTAAAGATGCACTTCAAGAGAGAAGGATTTTATCCCCTTCATCTTTGAATGGAGGCTCTAGTCCCCTGCCAGGCAGCTAGAAGTTGATGCACTTTGTGCTTATTAGATGAATGTACGAACAGGAAAAGCCAGATCCAGTTGTTGTCCACTTAGTGTTAATTCATTTAGACTGAGTGAGTGCGTTCCACCTTCACCACACCTGAGCACCGTTGGTAGGCATGAAATGGAGAGAAACTGGGGCTATTCGAAGAAATGCAAATAGAGACTGGGGCTATTCAAAGAAAAGCAAAAGCCAGCCACTTGGTGCCGACATTCGTACCCATGGGCGGTATGAGAAAGAGGCTCATGTTCCAATCATGACGGCACTGGTGTTCAGCTGCGGGACTTTGGGCATGTCTCATTGTCTCCTCCTCAAAGTTCGGTCCTTGGAACGGCAGCATCTGCATCACCTGGGAGCTTGTTAGAAATGCACACTCTCCGTCTCCACCCCTGATTTGCGGAAAGAGAATCTGCAGGTGACCTGTATCCCAGGTGATGTGTGTGCACAGATATTTTGAGAAACATGCCTAGACTGTCTTCGCTTTAGTTCCTTCATTGGTAAAACAGAGGAAAACCATGGACCTATAGAGACATGAAGGTTACAGAATTGCATGAAATGCTTAACACCTGGTGGTAGTATAAAAATGAAAGCTATTAATAACAAAATAAGAGTAAAATGTTGCAGTAAATGTGTTACATGTTGGAGTTGAACAGAACTCTAGGGAAGAACAACCCCCCTTTCTCTTCTCTCTGCCAGACGATACCCATCGAATTCTAGACTTGTATTTATCTTCAGTCATGGCAGTGGCTGTCCATTGGAGGGCATTTCGGCCAGGGGATCTCTGGCAATGTCTGCAGATGTTTTTGGTTCCCATGACTGGGTGGACTTAGCATCTAAGGGGGTAGTGGCCAGGGATGCTGCTAAAATAAACATCCTATAACACACAGGATATTTACCTACAACAGAGAAGGACCCAGTCCCAAATGTTAGCAGTGCCAACGATGAGAAATCCAGAATTACTATAATCTAGAAACATTTCTTTGTAAAAAAAAAAAAAAAGAAAAGAAAGAAAGAAAAAAGAAAAGACACATTTGCAAGTAAAGGTCTTCGAGTAGGGACACAAATAATTTCTAAATGTCCTCAGTCATCAACCATGAATAGCATCATGCACGTTCCTTTGTAAAAGGAATCGAGGAATGAATCAGAACAGTCATGAAATAAATTTTTCCCCATCTCCAGATACAGGCTGTTCTGTTGTTTCAACAAGAAGGTTAACGTGCTAGATTTCTTGTGTGCTAGGAAATTCTGGTAAAAGCCTGGGATCGAATATTAAGGCATTTCATGTGGCATGTGTCCAACGCTATGATGTTACCCACCAGAGCCTGTGAATGAAACACTGAGGCCATATTTCAAACGAGGACTTGGTCCTTTAAGCACAGCATACTGCTAATGATAAAGAAATGTCCAACTTGTATGTGGTAGGAAAATATCAAGTGGAGAACTATTTCATTTACAACAAATGGTCACATTAGTTCTCTGTAATAAAACACAGTCTGGGTCATAAAAACACACGTCAGAAGAAAAATTTGCCTTAATTTATGACCTTAATTTTGTGTCCAAATTTCCCTTGCTATCCCTTTTTATTAATTTTATGTTTTTTATGGTTTATTTATAAGCAGAATGCTGTCCCCAAATAGATGACCTTATTTACTAGTCAATCAGTAAACTGTACACATTGCTTTAAAATAAAGAATTTTGTTGGGAATAAATCTAGGTCTCCCAAGAGAGCATTGGTAGGTTACTTCAGCTAATACAAACCGTGCACCCATGAATCAATAATGTTTGCTGGTTTATGAGCCTTGCAGAGCACAAACTCTCGTTTTTCCTGCTCAGCACATCGCTGTCATAATAAGTTGGTAATTGGTTTGTCCTATTATACTCTTTCTCTAGTACTCTTGGCAATAATCACATATAAATCCATAGGCTTATGGTTTCCTTTATTAATACATTTTTCATTAGTTTAACTCATCTTTCTTTTCTTCGTTGAAGAGCACGGGCAAAAATAATCCCAACATTCAAACTTAGCACAGATAATGTTTGTGTTTTGTATTCACATTTCTTTCTTCTGTTTATTAGTCTTACTTATTTCATTAGTCCTTGTATTATACTTACCATCTAAAAAGACATGATTTTTCCTTCTGCAAATGATTCTCTGGAATAAAGTCCCAGTACGGAGCACTTCCAAGTGCCAAGTGAAGAGTAGCATCACCATAATATAATGATCCTTTAAAAGATGAAAAAGGGTGTTGGGAAAGAATTTGAATAATTTTTGTACAAAGTAACATTTCTACCATATAGGACACCCGACACATACATAACAAGTGAAATGAAATGTGTATTAACATAAATGTAAAAAGGAATTGCAGGATTTTAGGTAAGAATATGTAGCATTTTGCAAAGGCTCAAGATATTTCTATATCAATATTCCCCCTACCTTAATAGCTTAATAATCTTAATAATCTTCAAATTACTGGGTGCTTTTATTTATTAGATTCTGCCTGTCTCTCTGTCTCTCTGCTCATGACAGTCCCTAATGAAACATTCAGAAAATGTCTGTTTTCCTGGCTTGATTCCTGACTCTGAACTTGTGTGATTCAGACATTGGACTACTAAATGTTGAAGCGACTTCTGAGCCGAATACGCTTTCAGCAACACTCTTGTGAGGCTAAGTCTTCCTGTTTACCTACACTGGGGGCTGTCGATGGTCATGTTTTAGGTGTTGAGGGTGCTTCGATACTCATGGGGAAATGTGATCCTGGTGGTCTCGGTGAATGGAAGACAGCCTACCCCCGCCTGGGCGTCCCTTACAGGGTTCAGATTGCTTTCATAGCCTCTTCCACCAAGGAGAGAACCCCTGTGAATACATGTGCTCCCTACGATATCGAGAGTCTTGAATAGGTGGTGAAGGAGGCAGGTGAAGAACATGATATGTCACCTGCAGGTTCCACCTGCTGTATTTCCCGTCTCGTTCTGTCTTCTATAGTTACGCTTTTTAATTAATGCCTTATTTCCTTGTCCTTCCTTCTGACATGGTAGGCCAAATTGGCCGTGGTGGTTCAGTGTATCCAGTACTTTCTGTGTTGTTGAAGATCAACACGGGATCCAAATAAAGCCAGAGAGGCAAGGGCCATCCGTACAACATCCACGTGATGAGGCTCTAAGTTGTCTCCTCCCAAAGAGGAATTATGCAGGCTTTTTTTTTTTGTACATGAAATTCAACATGCTGAGGTCGGGGAGAATTTTAAAAATGTGTGTATGAAGACAGGGGTTTTTCTGGATAATAAGATGCAAGAAGTTTATTTTATTTTATTTTAAGTCATCTCTACACCCAGTGTGGGTCTCGAACTTACCACCCCAAGATCAAGAGTTGCATTCTCTACTGACTGAGCCAGCCAGGTGCTCCCAGAGACAAGGACTTCTAGACGAACTTTTGGTTTGGATCACATATCTATTTTACCTTATCCCACTCCCGATGAGACCATCCTGACTTTTTTGGGTGGAGGGGGTTGCATTGGTATCATGGAGGAGTGAACGTGTTGTGTAAATTAGAGCAGTTGGATCAGCTCTTTTGGAATTCTGGATGTCAAATAGAGCAGGAAGAGGGCCTCAGCTGATCATCCCAGGAACGGCCCTCAAATGAAACACTGAAATAGTCAGTCCCTGCTGTTTGCATTCTGGAGATGTCTCTGTCCTTGTTGGATGCTGGCCTCAAATCTCTCCAGGCTACTAGTTAGCTCACTGGTTAATTTTTTTTTTTTCCATTTCTCCCTTAAGATAGCTAGCATTTTTTTTTTTTTCTATCACCGCAACGAATGAGTAAATCCAGATGGACAGCCCTCATAACTAATTTCAACGTATCTTGGTTAGGTGTGTAGGAAGTACTTCAAACGGATTTTCAATCAAGTTGAAAACAGTGGACTGTGTACTTTCCTGTTGCATTTCTTTTCCACTGTTAAGGGGATCCAATACAGAATATTACTGCAAAACTTGTATTTATTATAGGAATTGTATTCGTAACTGTAAAGGTTTAAAATAAAAATCAGAGCATCTCTATTATGTATATTCTCATATCAGATGACTCAAAGCAGAAGACACGATGATTTCTTTAACACTGAAGCGTTGCATTTCATATGGGAAATCCAATTAGTATTCTCATGTTCAGGTCACCCACAGTAGAGTGTGGTCGGGCGAGGCATGAAGTCAGAGGCAGAATAACGGGCCTTCTGGTGATGGAGGGGCCAACTGCTTGTGACAGGTTGTCAATGAGGCCGTGGTGATGTACATGGTCCCTGAGAGGACCATCACCACTGGTTACACTTGAATCAGAAAACCCCTGTGTGTGCATTGACCACCACAGGGTCAAGAATTAGATAAACATACAGATGAAGGATTCATGTTGTCCCACAGCCCATGATAACTGATTTCTATGCAAATCGGTTTCATGATGGCTAAGTACGTGGAGCTGATTGATAAGGATGGCTTTTGTCTTGGGAGTTTTCACCTGATGTCGTTCTGTTTTACAAACATCCCCCCGCCCTGCGAACGTTTGGAAGGCTAGGCCCTCTGGAGTTGCTCACCCTGTTCCGAACTGAACCAATAGGAAACACGCCTGGGGGGAAACGAGCTTGGTGAATGTTAGTTCTTGGAGGCCATCCCCTATTACTAAGGCCGGCTACCAGCCTTCTTTTGGGAATGTGTTCCCCCTTGCCCCAGGAAGAGCTACAGTACTGTTCCTGCCAGCTCTTCTATCCATGATTAATGACCAGGACAATGCCCCAGAACTCACAAGGAGCATGCATTTATTTTAGGAAACAGAATGCTACAAAGTTAAGGTGCTCTCCTCAGGAATGCGCCCTCTCTAAGAAATCATTGTCCAGTGATAATAAAATGAAGAGTTGAAAATGTCAATGTGAAAAGTGCAATTGACTGCTGATAATTGGATATTGATGAATTGATTATGATGATACATGGGCCGCAGAAGTGTTCTTTCTGTTCTGCCGCAAAACCCTGGAACCTAGGTCTCTTCCCCTGTAGTGAGCGGTATGCAGATGAAGAAGTTTACGAGGCTTTCCTGGTCATTATTCACTTGGGTATCGTGACATATGTCAAGCGTATGTTTAATTAGGTCAATTATAACTAAACACAGATACACACACACACACACAAAGAAAAAAATCTCTGATTAAGCAAGTGTCCACTTTAGAAAACTAAGGTAGGCTTGCGTTTGTCATCTCTTTCCATTTTATAGTTGTTTGGGGTTACCTCTAAAATTTTGTCAGATTTTTGCCTCATGAAAATTAACGTCTCCTCGTTTAGTATTTTTTTTTTAAACTAAAATTCCCATGACCCCTATGAGTTATGAATCTGTTTCTTTGTATTTCCTCAAATGGATGTAACTTTCTTGATTAATACGTAGGGCATCTATTTTCTTTAGAGTTAAGACTCGTCAAATTTTAATGTTTATGTGAGTCACCTGGGGTCTCCTAAAAACCCAGATTCTCCCATCGGTAGTTCTGGGGCTGGGCCTGAGATTCCGTGAATCCATGTTCTCTGTATTTCCCTGCTGGTGCAACCAGGTCCTTGTTGGAGTGCGGCTTACGTCGGGATCAGCTCACTTCTCCTGCAAAGTGCCAGATAGTCAACATCTTCGGCTTTTATGGTACAGATCCTCCATGTCCTCACTCCGTCTCTCTTTGTATCCTGCAAAAGCAAACAAATGTGGCTGTATCTCAGGTTTTATCTAAAGACCCCCAAAATTTGAATTTCACAGAATTTTCACATGCCACAGAATATTATTCTTTTAAAACGTTTTCAAACACTTAACAATGCCAAAGAAATAATAATAATAATTCTCCGCTCATGAGCTGTGTAAAATCAGTCCGTGGACCAGATTTGGCCCCGGGGCCAGAGTCTGCTGATCTGTGTTTCATGTCAGCATTGGGTATTAGACTGAGCTGTTTGCAAGAAAGAGAACAGGCCTGTCTGAATTAAGGAGCCCTGTTTTCTGCTGTATCTTCAGATGCTGCAGTGTGTTGAGAGTCCTCTAAGAAGAGCCAAGGAAGTAAAGGATGCCATGTATATTTTTACAAATATTATCCTCAAAATCTGTCCTGGGAGAGTAGACACCAAGACCACACATTCGTATTTCCAAATGTTTAACTTCTAGATATCATGTTCAATGCAGATATCCACCATCTGTTGAATTGTTGCGTATCTTTTTATGATGCTGCAGATGGGTGGGACATAAAAAAATACATTTACCAAGATTTATAGAAATTAGTCATTGTCTAAACAGGATGTAATTGGCGATTTAGGAGCTGACTGTAATTCTTCATCACATTTCCCTAGGTTCGTACTGCTACAGCTAAGGACAGAACTAAACCTTTCCGTAAAGCATTCTGGAAAAACTTTGAGCCTCAGGTGGTGCACTTGGCGTGGGGAAATTGGAAGGTTCTGTTGTGATGTCATGGCAGCGCTGGTTGTTAACTTCCAAGGCCACGTAATGTCATGGCTTTCCAGGGGTAATGTAACTCGGAAGTCTCAGGGAAGAGTGTCCTAATCCTGGAGGAATAAAAACCGTGTGGCAGTTATAATCCCAGTATCCAGCATATGGCCTGCCATGCCATCAAACCTAAAATGGCACTGATTGCAAGTTGAGCCTTTATTTTATATACCACGAAGAAATTGTTTTTAAAACCTCACTTGGACTATCACAAGTCCTTCCGTTTTAAGACACGTGCTAATTTTAACTGCGTTCCTTAGAATCAATGAAATATAGTATTTAAATGCCAGGTGATACACAGGTGAGAGTTATCTAATTTCAAATTCGTATGAGATTATGACCAGGGTAATCCTGATTATGGCACACAAACCATTTTTATTTTCAATGCTTTATTTCCTTCTAGTTGTACTAATATGATTGTTTCTGGGGAGTATATGGCCTAAGACACGTCGAATATCTTATTGGAGCTTACACAGTTATTCCGTGAGCTGCCAAAACACATGTGAACATATGTATCGAATGCTTTAAAGACCACAGCATATGCGCCTGATCGGGCAGGAAGATTTTCCCCACGGAGGACTGGGGACCCAGAGGCTCTTATGGAAGCACCATCTTCCTCGCGAATGTTCCAAGCTCTCTGTGCTTGGGGCTTCAGGTTGGTAGAAGTTGAAAGAGCATGGGAGGTGGCTCATAGCGTGGCTCAGCTCTTTGGCTTCCATCCCTTCCTCTGGCCCTTGGTCACATGATAGCCAGCAACGCGAGGTTGGAATTGGGTCTTGCCTTTCACAAACAAAAAGAGAAAGGTGTTTCCTCCTCAAACTGGAATCCTTGAGGTTTCTTTCCTCTCCTCCTTAACCGACACGCTTCTCATCTACTCTTTCCAAATTCTATCCCAATGGGAAAAGATTACCAAGATTTAGATGATCATGGTCTTTTCCTGCCTGGATTTCCATACTTCTTCGTCCCTCTGCAATGTCTTTTAAGTTCAGTGACAAGGGATGGGCAATTCTGAACTTCATTCCCTGTGAGTTTATGATGGCACTCTTTAAATTACTCAGAGTAATATTTCTTCTCACACTGGGAATATTATCCTTGTTTTAATCTCCTAGCCTGTTGTCGTTCCTGATGGAACTTGTAATATTTATCAGCTCGGAATTTCAGTGTCATGGGCCTGACGCCCGTTTAAGTTTAAGGGAGGAGGTGTTTTCGGACAGTGTGCACACACGTTCATGCATTCCATCCACGCTTCAGGTTAAAACCCCATGACTGTGAGAGAAACAGCAAGCTATAAATAGCCAGCCCTGGAAGAAAATTGGCTCATTTTAACAAGTTACTTGTAGAATAGATGAGACTGCCAAAAATTCTGGAGCGCTCTTGCCTTCTCTTTTTCCCCATGGTGCTTTCTGAATACATTTTATGTTTCTGATCCTGGGATGCGAATAAAAGCCCATCATTGCCAACAGGTGGGGAACCAGCCAGGCACGCAGGCAGGAGTGGTTCTCCCTGCTTTACTTCATGATTGAAATGTCCCACTGAAAGGCTCTGAAGCCTCAGCCATCCCAACAGCTTGGGATTGTGCTAATCGCATTCAGCCTGTTGCTTGATTTTTTTTAAAAAAAAATAATGAATCAATTATGCAAATGTCTTTGTAGGGCTCTGCATCACAGAAATCGTGTCTCTTGAGGCACCACAAGGACAAGTGCATTAACGCAACAATGAAGTGTAAAAAAATGCAAGTGTTGATCTTGTATGTAGAAAACCCTAAGAATTCCATGCAGACGCTGTTAGAACTAACAAATGGATTCAGCAAAGTTGCAGGATGCAAAATCCAGACACAAAGATCACTTGATTTCTGTATACTAACAATGAATTCTCTGAAAAGGAAATTAGGAAAATAGTCCCATAAACCAAAGAGATGGAAGGTTTGTACACTTCAAACTGTACACTTCGAATTGTTGAATGAAATTAAAGAAGACACAAATAACTGTAAAGTCATCCTGTGCTCATGGAGTAGAAGCCAATATTGTTAAAACGTTCATACTACACAAAGCACTCTGGATTCAGTGCAATCCCCATCAAAATTCCAGTGTGTACAAGTAGGACATCAGGGGCACCTGGGTGGCTCAGTTGGTTAAGCGTCTGACTTGATTTTGGCTCAGGTCATGATCTCAGTCAGGGTTGTGAGATCGAGTCCTGCATCCAGCTCTGTGCTGGGTGTGGAGCCTGCTTAAGATTCTCTCTCTCCCTTGTCCTCTACCCCACCCCCACCACTCACATGCTCAATCTCTCCCCCCACCCCTCTCTTATAAAAGAAGGGAGGGAGGGAGGGAGAAAGAAAAGAAAAGAAAAGAGAAAATAAAGGTAGGACGATGAAACCTAAAATTAATATGGAATCACAAGAGACCTCAAGTAGCGAAAACATTCTTGATGAAGAACAAATTCGGAGGAGGACTTCCTCACACTTCCTCATTTCAAAAACATATTACAAAGCTACTATAATCAAAACAGTGTGGTCCCGGCTTAAAGACAGACATAGAGCAATGGAACAGAATTGAGAGCCCAGAGATAACCTGGTGCATATGGTCAAATCATTTCCAACAAGGGTGCTAAGACCACACAGTGGGGGAATTTACGGTCTCTTTTTAACAGACTGTGCTGCAAAAACTAGATATCCCCACGGAAAAGAATGTAGTTGAAACTGTTTCTTAAACCCATATGCAAAAATTAGCTCAAACTGGATTAAAAACTTAAACCTAAGACTTAAAACTATAAAACTCCTAGAAGGAAATGTAGAGGAGAAGCTTCATTACATTGCATTTGGTAATGATTATTTTAGCTATGGCATCAGAAGCAGACGAATTAGATGTAAAAACAGACAAATGGGACTACATCAAACTTGTAATCGGCACATCAAAGGATACACTCGACAAAATGAAAAGGCAACCTACAGAATGGGAGAAAGATTTGTAAATCATACATTTGATGAAGGGTTAATGTGCAGAATATATAGGGTTCCTACAACTCTACATGAAAAATAAAACCCAAGGGCGCTTGGGTGGCTCCGTCAGTTAAGTGTCCAACTTGACCTCAGCTAGGTTGATCTCAGGGTTGTGAGTTCCAGCCCTTTGTTGGGCTCCACACTGGGCATAGATGCTACTTAAAACACACAAACAAAGAAAAACCACACCAATAACCTAGTTGAAAAAATGGTCAAATACTTGAATATACACATTTCTGCAAAGAAGATACACAAGTGTCCAATAATCATATGAAAGGGTGCTCAGCATGACTACTCATTAGAGAAATGCAAACCATAACTACAATGAAATATCATTGCATGTCCATTACGGTGTTCAGTATTAAACAAACTCACCGAAAAAGTCTTCAAGTGTTGGGGAGGGTGTAGGGAAATGTGAGCCCTTTTGCGCTGTTCAGTGGGTGTGTAAAGTGATGCAGCTGCTGTGGAAAACGGTATGGGGAAACCTCAAAAATTAAAAAAAAAAAAAAAAAATAGAAACATCGCCTGATCCAGAAATCCACTTCTAAATATTAATATCTAGCAGAATGGAAAGCAGGATGTCAAAGAGATATTTGTACATCCATGTTTATTACAGGATTGTTCATAATATCCAAGATGTGGAAGAAATCCAAATACTCATCAAGAGATGAATAGATAAAGCAAATGTGTTGGCTAGAGACGCAATAGAATACTCTTCAGTCTTAATAAAAAGAAAAATCCTGCTTCATGCTTCAAAATGCATGATCCTTATTATTCTAAGTGAATTAAGCTGGTCACTAGAGACAAACGCTACATGAATCCACCTATATGCGGTGTCTCAATTAGTCCAATTCAAAAAAAAAAAAAAAAAAAAACAAAGTCAGGTTGTGGTTCTGACGGGAGGGGTACATGTCCAGTGGGAATAGAGTTTCCGTTTTGTAAGGTGAAAACTTCTAGAGATCTGTTGCACGACAGTGAATGTACTTTACATATATATGGCACTGTCCCTGTAAAAATATGTAGCAAATAATACAAAATACTACATAATAACATTGCAGCCTTCACACTCTGTTTATTTCGAAGTACCTTTTTGAGTCACACAAGGATTCCACACTTGTCTTTGGAAAAAGGTTTAATTATTTAATTACCATGGGAGTCAGACAGGTCTTTGGGGTATGTTATTGAAGTCTTCAGCGCTTTCCTGAAGTCTGCAGTTCTTTCTGGAGAGCGAGATTGCTAGTTTCTACCTGAAAATTTGTGATTCTGGGCACTGTAGCACGCACTTGTCTTTAAAGGCTTCTAACAATGCAATTTTTTTTTCCAATCTTATTGAATTTACAATAAATACGCCAATTCAAAGTTTTACTTTTGATTTTTTTATGATATGTCTTTGTGCAAATATATAACTAATTTTGAGAAGAATAGTTTTTCTGCATCTACTTAGCATGACCAGAAAGTAAAAGCAGAATTTCTTATGTCAGTTGTGAGGGGGAGATATTAGTATGTATCATTTGCTTTAGTTTGGGTTTCTCCATAAGTACACATGTTGATTAGTGTTCAGATGAAGGGGGTTGATGGAAATCTAAGTCTAGGTGAATGAAAAAAAATGAGACAGGGCTGGAAAGGCAATTGGTAAAGCTGTATTGTCTATAGATAAATACTGAGAATCAAATCTATCATTTTATTTAAAATTTTCTACTCCCTACATTTTTTAAGTATAGAAAAAACCCCAGGGAAAACGTTTAATTTTTTTTTAAAGATTTTTATTCATTTATTTGAGAGAGAGAGAAAGAGAGCATAAGCATGGGGAGGGGGAGAGGGAACAGACTGGTAGAGGCAGAGGGAGAAGCAGACTCCCCGCTGAGTAGGGATTCCCAACTTGGGACTCAATCTCAGGCCCCAAAATCATGACCTGAGCCGAAGGCAGACGCTTAACTGAACTGGGTCACCCAAGTACCCCTGGAAAATGTTTAGTTTAATAATACAGTTTTCTTAACCTAGGATATCTAAAATACTATTTCATCATGTAATCAACATAAAATTATTGAGGTGTATCATGTACATTTTCTTTATATTAAGTCTTCAGCGTTGGTGTGCATTATTTTTTTTTTAAAGATTTTATTTATTTATTCATGAGAGACAGAGAGAGAAGCAGAGGGAGAAGCAGGCTCCCCGCCGAGCAGGGAGCCCGATGCGGGGCTCGATCCCAGGACCCTGGGATCATGACCTGAGCCGAAGGCAGACGCTTAACCATCTGAGCCACCCAGGCGCCCTGGTGTGCATTTTATATGAGAAGCACGTCTTGGTTCAGATGCTGCGCGTTTCAGGTGCTCGGTCGAGTTGTGCTTTGTGGCTACCCTGTTGGGTTTCACAGAGTAAACCAAGGTGATGCTCAGCCACCTGGCTCCATGGAGGTCTGCAGCTTTACTCCTTCTGCGGAAATGCTGGGATCTCATGTTAGAGTTGTCCTGTGAGAGGGAGCAAGGGGGCTCTGCTATCCATTTCTCCTGCCCTGCTTTGTAAACAGTTATGCAGGTTTGAAGATAACCACGTATGCCTTTGGAGAACACTTTCATTGTTTAATTGCCGTTGGAGCGAAATAGCAGTGCTGCGCACCTAACTGAGGTCTGTAGGGCCATTTTAGACCCATTACTCATGTTCTTTCTGCAGAAATGGCCTGTTTTTTTCTTATTTTAAGATTCCTAATTCTGAGGACTATAGTACCCGCTTTCCTTTGGGGGCTACCAACAATGCAAACTTGTTGCAGTTCTATTAGAAGTGCAACAAATACGCCAACTGAACCTTTTTTTCTTCTCATTCTTTTTCATGATAGAGTGAATCATAAATTGGGCTCACAAATAATCTTTGTATGGTTTTGTCTTTTAGTGCATATGTCCAAGTGACACAATCTCTTTAAATACATAGAATAACAAACCAAAACACTAGGTCATAAGGCTGAGGCTGTGACATCTCATATATTTTAAAAACAACTATCGGGGACGCCTGGGTGGGTCAGTCGGTTGAGTGTCTTCTGCCTTCGTCTCAGGTCATAATCTCAAGGTCCTGGAATCGAGCCCCACATCGGGCTCCCCTGCTCGGCGGGGAGACTGCTTCTCCCTCTCCCACTCCCCCTGCTTGTGTTCCCTGTCTCGCTGCCTCTCTCTCTCTGTCAAATAAATAAATAAAATCTTAAAAAATAAATAAATAAAGACAACTGTTAATTTGCACCTACAATTCTTAGTGGACTTTTGCGGCAGCTCCATTTCATTATTTATTTACTTACTTACTTACTTAATTTACTTATTTATCGAGATGCTTGGGAGCAATTGGTTGTTTTCCTTAAATGATGTGTAGGACCTTCTTTTATGCCTGCCGTCTAGTTTTCCTCATCCATGTTTAACGGAGAGAGACAGAAGAACCAAGTTTCTTAACCCAGAGCTTCCAAAAGCAAACCTTAGGCAACATGTGGACTGTCGCTTTCTTGCAAGCAGCCGTCCAGGCCGTGGAGGGAATAGCTGGAAGGAACAGAGGCAGGCAAGGTTGAGAAGCAGGTTATTTTTTGCATTGTCACCTTGCCTTCTTTGTGCCCCCAAGACACAGGGCTGGAGACAGAGTCGAACACCAGCATGCCCCAGAACCCGCAGGACACGTCATGTGGACATCATGGCATGTTTGTGTTTGGGAACAGGTGGAGAAGGTTCTCCTGATGTCCTCCCTTCTCCTGTCTCCCACTAGTCCGTGGTGCCCCGTAGAGACGTGCCCTCCGCATTTCCGGATTGCTTCACTGGCCCCTTGAGACGCTGCTGGGCCCCGAGGCGTCAGCCTCATCTGGATACGTGGGCAGTGCCTGAGATTTTGGGCACGTGGCTTGGGGGTCAGATGGTGGGATCAGCCGTGTCTACCAAATGTTCGGAAAGGTCTGGAAGATGCAGAAGGCTTGAGGACGTCTGTGGGAGCATCACGGGACTCTTCCTTTCTGTCACCCTTACTGCTGCTTGCAGCGTATTTGGCACAGGTTAGAAACGGAGGGTGCTCTGGCTTAGGGTTAGCGTGTCATGTGGACTAGCTCCCTGTAATGTTTGCTTTGCTGTAACTGGCATCTGTTTCACCTGTAAAAGAGGCTTACACAGGGGCTTAGGTACAGGATTCTGAGAGGTTGCAGAGTGAATACGTAACGCGATGAAAACGCGTTTTCTTTTTAAATGTAAAGGAAATACAAGATAACAAAGATGTATTTTAGACAACAACATAAATTATTATCACATCTAATCCTGTTCTAAGATATTTTCACAGTGGCATGCTAATTTTTACTCACCTGAGTATTAAAGTTGTATTTTACACCTACTCCGCGATTCAGAATTTCCGAGGAATGTTCTGAAAATATTCTCAATTTGCTTTGGATTTCCTCCAGTGAAGCCAGTAATTAGGGCTTGAACTTTCCAGTCAGGTTTTGGCTTGATTAAACAAGTTTTGGGGTTAATTCAAATGTGTCAGAATATATCCCCCATCTCCCTCTTTTCCTAGGTTAAATGATATCTAAGACCAACAGGAGATTAAAATCTGACATTATCAGACTTTATTAAACTATATTTCATGTCAGGCATGTGTCTTGGTCGCAGTTTTTTTTTTTTACTATAATTAATAATTTGTCCATGAATATCTTCACTTACTAAGACACTAAAATAATTCCTTATAATGAATCATCTTCATTTTGGAAATTAAGATGTGGGTTTGCCTGTTAATGTATATTTTCCTGGTGAGCACATGGCATTTTGATTTTTAAAGACCTTTAATTGACCTTCTAACATCGTATTGTTTGGAATATCTTACTGCTATAGATGGAATTTGTTGGAGGAAAAGAGGAGTCAAGACCTTCAAAGTACTCACCTTAACAGCGATATTCCCAATCCATTTGAAGAGCTTTGTCATTGACTTTGCTCATGACTGCCTCCCAGGCAGGGACTAAGGAGAGTCACACTCCATATCCACTTATGCATCCGAGAAAGAAAGGAAAAGAATCACGGCCGTATCGTAGAGCCCATTGGATTCACTTATTTGGCTCATTTCCCCTTATCCTTAAAATGGGTCTTTGGGAAACTGTAAATACACCTACACATATCTGACACATGCATACTGTCCACATGCACATTCCAGCCTGCCCACAGCAGAGCCTGGGGTCCTCTGCAGAGGAAGCACGGCACCTGGCCATATGCCTGAATAATAAGCCCTCTAACTAGCATCATCCGTTACAGTTTACAAAGTGTTTTACCATGCATATGGGTGAGCATATGTATCCATTTCTCTCTAGCTAACCTGCTTGCAAATATCTTGCCCACTGTCCTATTCTGTGCTAGAGGGTATAAATCTGCAGGTGAGGGAATATATCCATCGCTGAAACCCCACACAGACCCTATGAAATGGTATCTGAGGTAAGGAATTTCTTCCTTGAATCCTAGAGAAACCCTATGAGTCAGTCTCTTGGTTGAGGAATCTTAAGTTGCACTGAAAGTACGTAACTTGTCCAAGTTCACCTTGCGTATAAATGGTCACCGAGGGAGTTAACATTGGATTTCTGTCTCCTGATTTGGCCGTTTCGGTGGGACTAATCTATACCAGTGAATTGTGACATAACAGTTAATAAGAAATCATCATCCCAGTTAGAATGAATTCTGCCACGAAACCAAGACATCCCTGATGACAACTTAAGTCGGAAGATGGACTTGGAAAGCAGAACTTCCTTTGAAGTGAGGATGCAGTGGGATGACTGCCTGGCATGAGGTTGTCCCTAAGGATGGATGTGTTTCCAACGTCCTTTTAGGATTGAATCTGGACTTGCTTTCACTATAGCTTCTGGTTCACCCAAGAGTTCAACAGAAGTTCAAATCTAAATCTAAAGAGGTGTAACAGTGCCCGGAAATCATACCCCTGAGCGCACCATGAAATGTCTCACACTGGTGCATCCATGCTGGATGGTACCAATAGCTTTGATGACCTCTGTGTGAGCAAGCCAGTGATTGAGACTATCTAAAGACAGAGTACTGTCCTGTATCTACCGCCACAGTAGAGCTATGGTACTGTTTAATTCACCACCAGAATCAGATGGCAGAAGTCAGACGACCCAAAGTCTGGGAGTTACCGACCGAAGAGGAGCTAAACATTCTTTTGAAGGGGCTGCTTGGTGAACCACACGTCTATAATGTTGGCCTTCCTGCCAAGAAGAGAGGTAACCTCTTCCCAGGCATTGAACTTTTCAACTCCTGCCACACCTAGGGATAGCGATGGACAGCTAAGGCACTGTGTCCTATCAACTGTTTAATCCGCAACATATTTCCAGTCAGATGTAGTATTTTAATCTGGCAGTCACAGGCACCGCCAGGATTGTCTCAAAAGGCTAATAATTGGAAAGTTTGCTTATGTAGTCATTTGCATCATGGAATACCCAGGTCAAATCTTGCACGCAAGGAGTAACACTTACAGATCTCTTAATTTAGTTCTGACACCAAGTGACCTCCCATTTTGCAGAAATTGCAATATTTATGGGAAGGGTGGATTGTAGATTGAATAACTCTACCGTCCAGCTGGGTAGCAGGAGTACTTGTAGGAGATAGAAAAGCCATATGCTGGCGCTGGGATGAAGTGTATGTGGTAAAATGATATGACGAAGGGTTTGGTCTCCAGGCCTGAAGGCTGAGATGTTAGGAAGATGGTTTGTGAAGGAATTTCCCGGCCTTCTGATCTGCAGTTAAGCGGGAGGTCCTAAAAGGCATGGATTTAGGAGTTGGCCAGGCCTGCAGTTGAATGTCATTCTCCATCCTGGTTGGGGCTGGGGACTGCCTAGGAATGGGTTGCTGTGTTGTGAATAGATACCCATTCCAGATTCTTGGTGATGCCAAATTAACGTTGGCCATCCCTCAGTGGTGCACACTTGCATCCGAGGGTTTCAGAGTTTTCATTCCCCTCTACCCTTGAGGCTATGTTCCTCATTGGTATTATAAGGGTAGTGGTACATCACAGGGTTGTTGGTGACAGATGGAAAGAGGAAAATATATCCATGCCACTTCATTGCAGAATGTGATTTATAGCTGCCATTCAGTAACGTTGGGGCACTTTCTGATTGTTTCATGTGCTTTCACGGCACATTGCACACCCCCTGGAAAACCACTTATTTCAATCCATTGAGGTTCTGTTATTTACAAATGAAAAGCTTGGTTTCAGTACGTACCAATGTCTCTTTCCTTCTATTCATTATTTGTGTGGGACTTAGTAAAGCCATTTAATGGCCATCCTTTGAAATGAAAGATAAATGGCCTGAATTTATATGAGTACATTTCACTATCTTAGGATATTAAGTCCTATGAAAATTTGTCTGTAATAGTTGTTTCTTTATAAGGAAAAAAATTAAATTAATAAATATCATTACAATGAACTATGCCAGACATATGATTTCATACCATGACTGTGTCAAACTACAATTTATTTATGTGCCCTCTTCTTTGAATGGTCATTTTTTTTGGTGCTGTAGATTGAATAAGTGTGTGTCCCACCCCCCCTTAAGGTTCATATGCTAAAGTGTGACTCCCCAGTGTGACGGGTGGTGTTCGGAAATGGGGAATTTGGGAGGTTTTAGGGTTCTACTACGTAACTGTTCTGGGGTGAAGCCGTGGGGTTGGATAAAAACACTTCTAAAGAGAGGAAGACAGAGAGGATCACTCTGTCTCTTGGTCTCTTCTCCATCATGTGCGGATACGGCATGAAGGCAGTCACCTACCAGCCAAGACTATGTCCCTCACCAGAACTTGCCCTTGCTGCCACCTTGATGCTGGACTTTAGCCTCCAGAACTATGATAAATGAATGTCTTTTTTCCTGTGTGAGTTTTGTTGGTCGTCACTGAATCCGGTAGACCGTGGTGCGTTTCATCATCTGTGGGAAACGCCTGTCATTGTCCTGACAGTCCCAATTCTCTGCCCGCTCCTCCGGGAACTCCATTCCCTGTGTAGTAGACCTTCCCATGCTGTCTTGAACCTGTGCCACACAAATTTCATTGTCTGCATTCCTTTCCATACTATCGCATCTCTCTTCCATTTTTAATTTTTACGTCTGTGTCCTTTGCTTCTTGGACGCAGCCGTCCACAGATTATATTTTGCATTGGTTAGGAGGTCAAGACCTCATGTTATGGTGCAGACAGCTGGATTTCCTATCCTGGTTCTAATACGTATTAGCTGTGTGACTTTAGGGCAATTACTATCTATCCCATAAGGCTGTTGTAAGGATTACATGAGTTAATGTGTTAAAATTCTTAGATCTTTGTCTTGCATGTTGTAAACAATACAGAATTTTGGCTATTGCTTTCAGTTTCAAATATATATATTTGTATAATTTTGAAGCTTCTTTCAACTCCTTTAGTTTTTTTTTTCCATTTTAATACTACTTGCTCCTTATTCGTGAGCAGAAACATTTCTTTTTGTTTAATGATACTGTTTATTTTTTATTACTTTGTATTGGGTTGTTCCAATATCTAAAGTATTTGATTCTGCCATTTGTTCATTTTCCGGACTCCTGCTCATTCTCCTGGTTCCTGCTTGTATTCTGTGGCTTCTGACTATGACCTGTGTTGGCTGGAACTTTATATAGGATAAGTCTTTGTGGACTGTGATTTTTAGTCAGCTTCTTTATGGAAGATTTGTGTTTACAGTTGTCGGGGTCCTGGAGGTGTTAACAACCTAAACCCACATCAAATTATATTTCTGAGCTTGAAGTTTTTTAACTATACAATTGGTGTGAATTCACACCAGAAACCTGTGGGAATTTTTAGGGAGGACACCCCCCCCCCCACCTCAAATGCACCAAGGCCTATCTCAGAAACAGAAACATTCTGTTTTCCCTTGATTCCAATTTTTTGTTGTTCTGACTCGTTCACTTTTTTTGCTGAGATGGATGCATTTCAAGGGTTCTGGCCTTATCCTTGTCAGGACCTAAGACATTTTCTCCATTACCTCTGCAGACACTAAAATTAAGGCTCTTCCTTGCTGGGATGCACAGATAACCTAGTGGCAGGGACAGGGATTAGCACTAATTTACTTCTCTTGATTTTTTTTCTTCTATTTTATTTTATTTCGCTTTTCAGAATTAATCTTTTCTGTAAACTCATGTGCATTTAAAAGGATGCATTAAAGTATTTTATCTGGTGTTCCTGGATGCTTTATAATAAGAGAGAGTTTCAAAATATGCACCATATCGCTAGAATTGGAGCATCTAATAATTGAGTAGAAATCCATTAAAATATTTGTTGAATTTTTATTGAGTTTCCCATTTTTCTCTTCCAGCAGTTCTCCATCGTGGGCATATGTTCTGATTCTTCTTCCCGATTTTGTTCTTGTTGGCTGTTGGTCCCTTTAGATGGATGTCTGCTTTTCTCTGTAGGCTTACTGGGCTTCTTCAGGTGTGTTCTTGAAGTATCTGCCCTTGGACGATTCAGCAAATAGTGGAACAATCAGGAACATTTTAGACAGCTCTTCAAGGTTTACATAATTTCTCTACAGGTGAAAGTCTGCTGACCTTGGGGTGAAATATAGCATGGTTTTCATTATTTAATGTGCTTGCACGTCACCTAGGGGTCTTGTCAAAATGCAACAATGATTCGGTTGATCTGGAGTAGACCCTAAGATTCGGTGTTTCTGGAAAGGTCCCAGAGGTTCTAAACTTCTTGGACCAGGCAGCACACTTTGCATAGCAAGGGGTTAGCAGAGAAGGGTAAAGCCTTAGGGAAGCTGACTCTCAGGGAAAGACATTGTTCCATGCTACCGGAATGGGGATCAGAACTGACCTCCACCAGTAAGCAGGATAAGCAGTGTAATATAATGAAAAGGGTAAGGACCCTGAAGTGAGGCAAGCCTGGACTAAGGAGATATTACAATTGGCAATGGACATGCTTCCTCTACGCCCTAGCAAAGGTGAAAATTCCACTTCTTTATCCTTGTCAAGTTATGCCTAGCCCTGTGACTTATCTTAATTGATAAAATGTTGACCAGATGCCTCTCTCTCTCTCTCTCTCTGTTTAGGATCACATTCTTGCCACCCCAAAACTCCTGTTTCATAAGCTTCATTGTGACGAGCTCCCAGATGACTTACATGTGTGTTAATGTACAGAGGTGACATATGATCCAAGCAGGTGGTCTAGGCAGCTGCTGGGAGGAGCTGAAGAATTGCCTCAACTTTCCATAGGGAAGAATTAGATGTGTGTTGGTTGAACTGCTGAGATTTGAAGATTTCTTATTACCATAGCACAGTCCAACCCATGCTGATTCACAGACCCAAAACTACTAAATCTGAAGCTTCACCTGGAAGGGTTGAAGATATTAACTGAGTCAACTGAGCTCAATCCTTTTGGGAAATGGAGTCCGTGATCTTACCAGGTTGTTATGGAGACTAGTGTATTTGCACAGGTGTATAGATACATAATAGATATATAACAGGATAAAAAATACAGTAATTATTTTTAAGTTGCTGTTGTTCTGTAAATGGTCAGAATTCTAGGCCATCGGTCAACAAACCACAACCTATCAGGCCAAATCTGGCCCTTTCCTTGTGTATGTACAAAAACATTAGTGAAATACAGATTCTCCAATTCATTATAAATCATCTATGGCTGCTTTGTCATGACAGCATCAGGGGTCAGTAGTCAAATCCTATTACCCACTAAGCCAAAAATATTTACTTTCTGAACTTTTACCGAAAATCTTTGGTGACTCCTCTTCTAGACCTATGTCCTATGGCACAGGGGTTACGTGTGATTTTCTTGCCAAATGGACATCTGAACTCCTTCTGGTTGGAGGAAGGTGGAACGTGTGATGTTTGTCAAAGAGAATTGGGTGAGGCCAGGACACCAGAGATTTAACAACCCTGGGTCACCTCTTGGGTTAGATCTGATATGGTATTTATGTAAAATGGGGTTTACTCACCGTGTCCTCTGATACGTGAACTATGATGCATGGGTTTTAGTATAGGAGGGAAGAAACATCCCTCCTTACTTAGATGCTCCTTCCCGAAGAAGAAAAATCAAGAAATTGACAGCCCACCTTATCCCTCCAGATGGCAGATTTCTTTATAATAGTTATTTTGAAAGCCACGATTCTATTGTTTTCCTACTCTAAAAGACAAGGGCTCTTTAAAAGAGCCATTAGCAGGCTCTAACACTAAGAACAGCAGCAAAGATTTCTTAAAGGAGCTGTATCAAAAATATGGCACAATTTTAGCGTTGTGAAAGCAAAGAGCAGTAATTGAAAACTACAAAATTAATGGCAGGGGACATGCCTTTGGGCATCTCTCTCACACGGGCGGCTGGACTTCCTGCTGAATCAGCTGAGTCCTTCCCGTTCCCACAGTTTATGGCCAAAGAAATAATGATATGTAATGCCAAATCTAATGGAGGATTAAAATACAGCTGCAAGGGGGAGAAATGGCAGAAGGGGGTAAGTTCCTTCCAGCCTTGTAGATTGGATTTGTGTCCACAACATGAATCCTGGCCATTAGCCACTTGGTGTGAACAATGCCAGCCAACATAAGGAGATATGATTTTCTTTCCTTTCTTTCCTCCTTTTTTCCCTTTATTTCATTTTTTCCGGGGTCTGTGTGAGGGGAGAATTGCATATCCTAGAGCATATGCAGTTCTTTTTTGGGCTGTGAATGTAAATGGCCTTCCCATCCCTTATCAAGGAATGAGCAAGGATGGAGGCTAGACGTGTGGTATGCTCCCCTAGGACACCGAATCCTGTTTAGATTAAAGGGTGAGAGTGGGTTGGCGTTCACCTGAACAGCAGTATGGACATACAAGAGAAATTATTATCTCTTGCTACAGAGATTCTCCAGAGCCGCCCTATGCATTTTTCTTTTTGGCCCTGAATTTTTGGTTATTCCTTGAATTTCATGAACCATGACCAATTCTTGCCAATCACTTTTCTTTTGCTCTTTTGTAGCTGTGAGTGGTTTTACTTTATTGGCTTACCAACCAATGATTCCTATCTGACACACATGGGTGTCACATTCTTCGATTTTGTTCTTGTTTCTTCAGTTCTGTGGTCTCTAGGGCCAAAGTGTACACATACATAGCCACTATTATAGGCTGAATTGTATCCCCCCAAATGCATATGGTGAAGTCCTAACCCCCAGAACCTCAGTATATGACTGTGAGGTAATTAAAGTAAAATGAGTTTGCTAGGGTGAGGCCCTAATCCAACAGGACTGGCACGTTTATAAGGAGATGAGGTTATAACTCAGAAGTGCACAGAGGGAAGATGATATGAAGACCCAGGGGAAAGATGGCATCTACTTAGCTGAGGAGATAGGCCTCAAGAGAAAACAACCCTATCAACAGCTTCATTTCAGAATTTTAGTCTCCTCATCCATGAGAAAATAGATTTCTGTTGTGTAAACCATTTAGTTAGCGGTATTTTGTTATGGCATCCCTAGAATTGTCTTTAGTATAGAAGTACTTACATTAATGGTACAGGAATTGAATTAGGAGAAGTGTGTCAAAGGATCATACTGCTGTCATGCACACTTAACGGTCCTACTTCTAGTATTGTTGATGTGCCTGTGTAGTTCTGGCTTACATCGGAAATGAGTGTCTCAGTGGATGTCATGCTAGTGCCGTGCGCTAGGGTTCACAGCTATCAGGAATTCTGTGGTGAAATGAAAGTAGTTCTCTGTGTGAGAAGAAGGCTTCTGTGTGAGTTCCTTGTTCCTTTCCCTTACTTTAAAACAAAAACAAAAACAAAAACACAAACTCTCTGGAAAATAGTGTGTTTTATCCTGGCTTCACTGGAAAACAGAGCCAGGAGAAAGGATGATGTTTTGATGTTTTATTTTGAAGGTGCATCCCAGAGCAGGGAAGGTGAGGGAAATGAGGATGACGACATTGCAGGATGATGTGTTAATGCACTGGCATCTGCTCCCAATAAATCACGAGGCTGCGTAGATGACAACTTGCGTCTTGTTAGAGGTAATGAGAGAATTTTAAACAGGTGACCTTGCTCAACCTGGTTCGTAGTCTACAGCGGGCAGAACACAGAAGCCAAGGAAAGACTGCACCGTAGGGAAAACATGGGGAGGAATTTATCCGTTGAGTTTCTGTCTTCTCTCTTTCACTGGTGAACATGTACCCCGTGGTATAGAGTTCACTTTATCATCTAGCCACGAAGAGGTGAACTCTGGGAGATATGCACTTGCTTCCGTTCTCACATAGCATTCTTCAAATGTTGCTAGGACTGAAGTAGAACAAGAAGGTGATGATCCACGAGACCACTGAGGTCACCAGAACCTGGAGAGACACACAAGATCTGAAAGGTAAATAGCAGAATTCAGCGTTTTCAACATCACTTATATTTGAGTCGTGAATGTAGTTAATTAAAGGAGTAGGCAGTATAGTTTCTACAGAAAATTTTTAAACTAGAAGCTTACAAACCAAGTTCTAAGCCTGCCTCTAGAAATACTGCTCATCCTTTCTGACCACATTCTGTTTTCCAGAACTTCACCACATGTCACGTGGCTCCACCTAATTGTAGGAGTCATGTCATGGCTTTGGGCCTGTATGTAAAAGCCAACAGAGTTTGGAGGACACATTACTATCCTTCTGCAATAGCAGCGTTACTAGGATATTCTCTGTGCTGTACTGTACGTCATACAAGTTGTAGAACAAAGAGGTTGGTTGGAAATACAATGGCATCTCTGGGTAGTGATGTTCTTTCATATTTATAGAACTCTGTCCAGTTTATGCTACCCTCTATAGAAGAGCATTAATGCCATTTGAGAGGGTTTAGGGAAGATTACTAAAGAAGATTAAAGGGGTAAATTACATGAAGATCATTAAAGGAACTGGACCTGATTAGCCCATGGTTAAAGAAATGACAGAAGGAGAGATTTTCAGCTCATGATAATGTGAGCAACAAAATTTAACTTTTTCTTTTTCAAATCCAATGAAAATGGCCAATGTAAGAGTAATCTATTTCTAGAGAGTGGCGATTGGTCCATCTCACATAGAAAAAAACGGATAAGGAAGAAAAATTTCCATCAAACTGCAGTTCACTTGCAAGGGAAGCCTTACCCTACACACAATCTTTTATTGCCTAGTACAAAAGGTATTGGTTGCAATCCAGTTATGCCTGAGAGTACACAACACAGGGGAGGAAAATGCCCATCTGATGGCATTTTGTGAGGGGAACAAAGCAACAGACTCTGCAGGGCATGATTTTTACCCTAAGGTGCATGCCTAGTGTATTATATTAAGAGGCTGGCAAAGCTTTCGAGTTGGGGCATCGTCAGTCTGGCTCCTTGGAAAGCTATGGTGCCAGTTACATAGGATGTTCTCCATACCCTCCAACCACCAACAGAAACACCAAACTAACAAAATTGTTCTTCATCAGAGAGGCTACCTCAGTCTATGGCAATCCCTCCTTGTTCTGTGGGAAGACTGCCACCATAGGTCAAGAACAGGGGAGATTAAATGGAAATGGTGTCTGAATATTTAAAATTATAATTAGAACAGGGAAGTGTATGTTAGATGTGTAAAAAGGTGGATTGGAAGGTGAAATCTAGAAATTACCCTGTAATTCAGATTTTCGAAAAATAAAGAGGTGCAGTTGGTGAGAGGAAGATGTGTTATAGACTGCATCCAGAAACTCAACATCACAGGGAAAAAAAAAAAAAAAAAACGATGCAGTAAGGATTAATAGAACCAAAGGTGACTGAGTAGGAGGAGACCTTTAATTTTTATAGTTAGGTGGGCAAAATGAAAGATACCAATGTATCCCAGTGATTTTCATTTTTAATATGTGCACTAAAAAAAAGGATCCAATAATAAAAGCTTTTTGGCAGGGTAGAAATATCAATAGAAGATGGTACAGAGGAAGAAACTAATCAGACTTTTTTGATAGTAAATTCCAGAACCCAATATAGCAATAGGATTGTGAGAATAAATGGATACGACATTAGATTTCAATACTCATTTTAAGATGCTCATTTATAAGGGTAATAAAAACATGTTCTTAAAGTTTAACAGTCACATTTTTTTGTTGTGAAAGCTACTTCAGAAAATTCTGTAGCTTGTATATATTCATGATAGATCAAACCACTCATTTATCAAGGTACTTTCTTGACTCCAGTAATACGATTATGGAGATAAATTGCATATAGAGCCATAGGAATCAAAACACAGAAAAATAATGACAAGCCAGTGAGGGCTTAATATTTTTGGAAGCTAAAAATTGTGCATAAATCATAATTTATTAAATACAGATCTTCTTTGGGGCATCTGGTTGGTTTATTCGGTTGAGCAACCAACTCTTGATTTCCACCAGAGTCATGATCTCAGGGTCATGGCTTTGAGCTGCATTGGCCTCCCCACTCTGCAGGGAGTCTGCTGGAGATTCTCTTCCTTCCTCTCCCTCTGCTCCTCCTGTTCATGCACTCATGCTCTCCCTTTATAAAATAAATAAATAAAAAATAATACAGGTCTTCCTTGACTTATGGTGGGACTGTGTCCTGCTAAAACTCACCGTAAACTGAAAATATTCTAAGTCGAAAATGCCTTTAATACACCTAACCTCCTGAACACCATAGCTTAGCCCAGCCTACCTTCCATGTGCTCTAAATACTTACATCAGTCTACAGTTGGGCAAAATCGTCTCACACAAAGCCTATCTTATGATGAAATGTTGAATATCTCATGGAATTTACTGAATACTATACTGATTGTGACAAGCAGAATGACTGGGGACAGAATGCTTGTCATTGTATCAGTTGTTGGCCCTCATGATCACGTGGCTACTGGCAGGTGCAACCTCTGCCCAGGATCACAAGAGAGGATTGTACCACATGTCATCGGCCTGGGGAAAGATCCAAATTCAAAATTCCAAGTATAGTTTTTACTGAATGTATATTGATTTTTTTCAATTCTTCTCTCTTTGTGTTTCTTTCTGTATAGTTTTATTGCTATGCATCAACTTCACTAATCTTTTCTTCTGCAGTGTCTAATCTGCTGTTAACATGCCCTGGTGTATTATCTCTGACATTGGAGTTTTCATCTCTTGGAATTCAACTTTTTTTTTTCCATTTTGCATCGTTTTTAATCATCAGTGTAACAAACTTACTTTTTGAACATATGCAATGCAGCTATAATCACTGTTTTAATGTCTTTTTCTCTTGTTTGTTATGGGTTGTCTTCTATTGATTGATTTTTTTTTCCCCATCATTTTCCTCTTCTTTTCTTCTCTCTGACAATTTTCTTCTGTTCTACTTATGCATAAATATGAACAAGAGATAAAACTGTGATTTGAAAGTTATGCTCTTGATTATCCATGCAATTTTGTCTTATTTATCAATATTGAAATAATTATCCCCATAATATATGTAATTGTTAGAAAATATGTAATGCTGAAACATACATTTGACCTTTCAGGAAATACCTAGCCCTGTTCCCCCTACCCATACAGCACCCCACAATGCAGTTAGAATTTAATTCTGTGCATGATCATTTCTTTGAGAAGGAACTGTTTACTTGGGTAGGAAATACTGGTCCCTTCCATTCGTTCATAACTCCCCCATGGATATAAGTCAATATCTTTTTCATTTGACATCTCCAGAGCTTTATTTTATTAACATAACATCACTAAAATCAAGAGCCGTACTTGAAACTGATGTAACTTCAACTCATGACAATAAACTCTAAAAGCAAATTTATTTTGATCTTATAACACAGAACATGTGTGCATTGTAATCATGGATGGTGTGTTTTTAAATTATGAAACAAGTTTTATCAATACTATTTATATTACTTTATATTTTATAACTGGAAAAGTGTATTTAGGAACTGTCTTTTCAGGTTGGCAATGATCGATTCACTTTATTTTGGTAAACTCAATGGAAATATTCTTTGCTTCAATGAAAATATTATAGTGTACGTTAATGTTTGTACATTTGAAAAGAAGTTGTTCTACTGGGGTTTTATTCATTCTGTTCTCTCATCTGGCATTTTACAGCGTTTGCTTTCTCTGGGATCCTTCGGAAATTTTGAGGGGTGTTTTATGGGAGAGTGTATGAGGCCCTGGCTTTTCTTGTTTGGGAAGTAACTACCCATTCTTTTCTCTATAGCCCTGAGAGTGCCCCCCATGTTCTGCTGACCTCCTGTGGCTTGCTTATTCTTGAAGTTGTTTATTATGCCTTCAGATCACCAGCTATCTTTCCTTGTCAGTCTCTAATTCTGTGATCTTTTTCTCCAATCCCGTACTCTGTTTCTTGCCCCTCCCCTTGTGGACTGACAAGTTAGATTCATGAAGTATCTTGCATGCATTTCACCTTGCTTTGAACTTGGAATGCATTTTCTTTTTCACCCATACTTCTCACCGGGGAACTCAGCCATCAAGTCCCCTGTTATTTTGGCTTAGATACTTTAAATTCCATTCTTTACCATGGCTTATTTTTTTCATGTTTTGTAATTTGTTCTTAAAACTAAACGATGCCCCCCAACCCTCCTGATGACCACCTCCACACGCTCCCTACCTATAACCACTGTCAAATCTGCCTCTCTAGCATTATGTTAACCATGCATTCACTTGGAGGATTTTTCCACTGTCCTGTTTTCAACCCTAATTAAGACTGAGTTGCTGTTTCCTCCTGTTCAGTCTTATCTCCGTAGACCAATTTTCAGTTCCAAGTGCTCCATATGGAGATACATAGCTGCACTTTGGTGGTGGAAATGTAAAATGTAATGTATGTAGCCCTAAGAATCTGGATGTCAGAATTCAAGACAGGTTCCTATATAAAGCCACGCAGACTTCTGCCCTGACACTTTCTATGCTTGTAAATTCCCCAAAACTTTGGAATAGAGATTCCATTATCTTTTCCTTACTACTTGTCTGAAGTGATGATAAAAATAGGTCTCATTACATGCAAGAAAGTAAGCTGTTATTACTACCAGATGGCTCCCCCTGATTTGCTCTCAATTCACACCAATTTTCTTCGAATTTATGCCCAGTCCTCAACCCCCACCCCATCTTCATGTCTTTATACACCATTACTAGTCTGTAGAACAGCCTTACAAGTTCCACTGTTAATCCTGAATGGTAAACTGAACATAAACATGCTTTTTCAAAACTTTTCTTCTAGTACCATTTTGTAAGAATAATTTTTCAACAGTATATTTTCCCAACTCTTTAATGTTGGCATCTAAAAATTTTTATGTGCTAAGTGCTGGCAAGGGATTTTATTATCAGCTATATTTACATGTAGCTATTGTGTGTCTGTATCTACAACCTATTTCTATAGAAATATTGGACCAGCAGATTCAGCTTTTGTGGATGAAAAATGTATATTATATACTGAAACTTGTAAAACCGGTCCTCCCGGTCTGACCAAAAAGCCAGATTGGACCTATTTTCTATCAAAACGTGTGATTCCATTTTTCACTTTGAATAAATGTGTTGATGTTGTGAGGGAACACTCTCAGTCTTGAGCACTGTTTGAGCGATGAGTCCCTTTATCCTCAAGGTGAAGGAAAACGGTGCCATGAGAAATGTGGAGTGAAGGGGAGATGATGAGGTCTGTCCAGGGAGTGATGATCAGATTACTGATGCCATTTTTATATTCTGCATGGCACTTGGGGAGTTGTGTGGAAGGGGCTGTCTGTGCCAGATCTTTGCTCTGAAAGAGCTGAATTTCCGCTGATTCAATCTGAATGTCCCATTGACAATTCAAGCCGACTCTTCCCCTAACTAAAAGTTCCTAGCATCCTTCTTGACACCTTGACATCAAAAATGACAGCTCAAACATCACCTTGACTAGATGACCAAGTCAAATTCATAGTAAAGATCAAGGTCATTACCAGTGAGAAGTTAGGGTGCTGGCTTGTACTCAATGATATGATGTGAGCATAAAAGTCCTTCACCTCTGTGGTCTTTAACCCCTGTCTAGTCATGCGGGAAAAAAAAATCGTACAAGCTGGTAATAAGAAACATACTACAAAATACCTGCAGAGTACTTCTCAAAACTATCAAGGTGATGAAATAGAAGGGACATTTGACAAACTATAAGAGACCAGAGGAAACTAAGGAGACATGCAAACTTAATGCAGTGCTGGATCCTGGAACAGAAAAGTACCACAAGTGAAATCCAACTAATGTGTGCTGTTTAGTTACCACCAATGTGCAATGGCAGTGTTTTTCATTGAGATACGCATATCATAGTTATGTAAGATGCTGACATTAACAGAAATGGGGGAAACGCATGTGCTAGAATTTTCTGCAGTATCTTTCCAACATTCCTGTAAATCTGAGTTTGTTCTAAAATAAAATGATCATTGAAAAAGCAAACCTTGATTCTTACCTTAGGCATCTCCCTAAGTTTTGCAGGTAGTAGCTTGCCACCCGCCTGGGAGTTGTTTCTCTTGTTCCATCATCAAATTGTGACCAGTTGAGTTTCCACACATCACTTGGGGCATTTGTTCTCAAGCTTTAGTGCCACTTAAAGCTCCATGCGTCCAGAGACAGTTGGCTTTTTGCTTTTTTAATTTGGTAACTGCCTCAAAGGATGCGCTCTCTTTTTCATTATCACTTGATGTCCATAGTTTACATTAGGGTTCACTCATGACATTGTGTATTCTGTGAATTTGGACAAATGTCTAATGACATGTATCCACCATTACAGTATCATACAGAATAATTTCACTGCCCTAAAAATTCTCTGTGCACCAACTATTTTTCTCTCTCTTGCCCCCCAACCTCCTGACAGCCACTGACCTGTATACAGTCTCCATAGGTTTACTTTTTCCAGAATGTCCTATAATTGGAATCAGGCAGTGTCTCACCTTTATAGATGGGTTTCTTTTCCTTAATCATATGCATTTAAAGTTCCTCCATGTCTTTTCATGGTTTGGTGGCTTGTTTCCTTTTAGTGCTGAAAATATCCCATTGTCTGGATGTAGTGCAGCTTATTTAGCCATTCACCTACTGAAGGATATCTTGGTAGCTTCCAAATTTCGGCAATGATGAATAAAACTGCTATATACATCCATGTGCAGGTTTTTGTGTGGATTTAAGTTTTCATTTCCCTTGGGTAAGTACCAAGGAGTGTGATTCGTGTGTTATGGTAGGAGTATGCTTTAGTTTTGGAAGCAACAGCCTAGTTCTTTCAAAGGGTCTCTACCATTTTGCATCGTATTTGCTGTTGAATATACTTTTAAATCAGGACCTTGAATGGCATCTGGCACACAGGATACTAATAAGTATTTGTTCAATACTGAAGGATCAGAAGCACCTGGGCTGTGTATTTAAAGTGTTTATTTCCCAGCCAAATCCTTAGAGACTCTGATTCAGTAGGTCTGGAATGGGTCCCAGGAATCTGCCTGTATAATCAGTACCCAGGGAGTGATCAAACCCACGCTTTGAGAAACACTGCTTGATGAGGTCATTCTGTCAACCTTCCCTCTGTTGCCTAGTCACAGAAGATGGTTTTGCCCACTTCTGAAAAAATGGCAGTTCCTAGTTTACCCTATTAATATCTCACTGTGTTCTGAGATTGCTACTAGATTGTCTTTAAAATAAAATAGGCTGCTATGCTGGGAGTTGGTTCATGAACTGTGGTTCATTTTAGCAAAAATATTTACTTGAATGAAAATCAGTGTAACCCTAATGTAAATTCTGACTGTAGGATTTTGGGTAAGCATGCAAGACAGCAAGATTGGAAGGGATATATTTTTCATAATATAGACACGTGAATCTTATTCAAGTATTTGACTATGCTTTCCTGCAACAAATTCAAGACTTTGCACAGATAAAGGCCATAGGAATAATAAATAGTAAAATAAGGCATTCTCTTATGTAACCGTATGTAATGCATATGATGAAAATCAGGAACTTAACACTGATCCAGTGCTATTCTCTATCTAGAGACCTACTATATCAGACGCTGCCAGTTATAAGAATAATGTCCGATAGTATCCCTCAGTGTCTCTGTTTCTTTAGTTTTCTTTTTTTAATCTAGAATAACTCCTGAATTTTTCCTGTTATGTCACGACATTGGCACTTTCGAAGAGTGCGGGTCAACTATTTTACTGAATGACTTCGTTTTGAGCTTGTCATGATGTCTCCTGATTAGGTTCTGGTTATGCCATTAAAAAAAAAAAAAAAAAAAAAGACTGGATTTTACAGGCAATGTACTTTCCCCTTGACTCAAGGTAGGTAGTGTAAGGGAAGATGGATAGCTGAAATGTGTTGGAAAGGTTTCAAGATGAAATTCTGATTTTCTGTAAGGGGAACAATTTTGCTGAGGAATAAAAGGATTATGTAGGGTACGATTCTTTCTTCATTTTATCTGTATCCCAAAGCGAGAGCATAGGGTGTGATATATCACTGAAATACATCTTTTGGTCTCTTACCTTTTATTTGCCCTCCCTTTGCCCTTTGCCACGCCATCAATTTGTTGGGGAAACCATGTCATTTCCGGTAGAATATCAACATTCTAGAAAGAATGCTTATTACTGTTGTTTTTTTAAAACGGAATTCCTCCCAATAAAGTAAACAGTGCATGAGTAATAGAGATATCAAATCCTGGGCCAAATTCTAGAACAGTTTCTTAAGCACTTGTCATTTAAGCTTTTAGCAAAAAAAAAAACAGGCATTTGCAAAAATTCGACATGGATTCACTCGACACATTTTGCAAGGTTCTGTTCATTTCTTTTTCTTAATCCCAGACTGATAGTCCCAGAAAATCCCTTAGTCATAGTGTATCTGGTTTTCAGAAGAAGGGTTGGCATAAGCTTCCTGTTTGTTTGTCATGATAGCATCCAACTTTTCTTTTGTGCCTCTCGTATGTGAAGAACTTTATAAATACCATCTGGATCTCCTGATCCTGCAAATCAGAACTTAGGAGCTGGGCAAACTTAGATGCAGTTCTCAGTTTTGCCTCTTTCTTGCTGGGCGAGCTTGGGTGTGTGCATAAACTCCTTGTGTCCCAGCTTCCTTATGTGTAAGATAATGATAATTATTAGATCTGCTTCAGACAGTACACATTTAGTGAGGATTAAGTATTTTGAAAATTAAGTGCAGGTAAAAATCTTCACATGGTGCCTTGCATGTAGTAAATTCTCAATAATTGCTATTAGTTATCACTACCCCCATTGTACAGATGACGAGACTGAGGGTCAGAGAAGCTAAATCTCTGGAATAAAATCTCTCAGCTCCGAGGTCCACTGCCAAGGTCATTTCCATAATACCACGTTGCCTTGTTATGGACTGTTGAAAAGAAAGTATTCTGGAAAACAATTTGATTACACAGTTTTGTTTCCAGTTGGGTAGCTCCAGAGGTTCTAAGATGAAACCCACCAAGGCTGAAAGTAGAGTATGTGGTCTGTAATGGTGGTACTGGATCCTTACAACCGTTTTAGTTTTGTGAAAGGGAACTTGGCTGAAATTAGGGTCATTTTTCAAATGCAAAATTGAAAGAAACTAGATAATGCCATAAAGGAATTAAGATTTTAAAAATACAAATAGATTTAAATAAAAACTTAACTTTCAGTTATGAGATTCAGTTATCTAAACATGCAAATTTCTGACTTATTCCCATAAAAATAAAACTTTACAAATACTAGCTAGATTATTTTTAGATTTTGAACTTGCTGTGAAATGTAATAGGGGATTTTTGTGCAACACTGTGAAACCCCTGTCTGCCCTTCAGGGAGTTCTTTGGTCCAGAGTAGGAGAGATTATGGATTCTGCATATGCTATGGGTCCCAAGCACAGGGATTTAATGAGAGTGATTGGCACTGGAGGCCTCCGTGTCTATGGTCATGGTGTAGCGCTGAGCAATAAAAAGCCCCCTCAGACTGTGTGCTCTGATGCTAGCCGCTGGGGAACAACCAGAAAATATGGTTCCATGATGCTGTGTAGAGACCTGCTTGAATTGGGGCTTGATGGTGACTCTACCCTCCATCCTCATAACTAGCAGAATTATATATGGCCTGTCAAGGAGAGGAGAAGCAGACTACAGCATCATCATGGCCACCCAGTGAAGGCGCAGCTGAGGGCTCCTCTCCTTCCTCCCTGACTCAGCGTGAGAGGAACTTGTATTGTACTTGGAAGTTACCCAACGTAAACATGTTCTTTGTGTGCATAGTGGAGGATAAGACTGTTCCAGCCAATGCAAGTGATAAAGGTAGGGAATTAGACTGTCTGAGATGATGTTGTAAGAATAAACTTCTCTGGTGGGCTCAGTCATGTCCCACCATGTCCCTATGGTGTACCCTGATTCCTAGTATTTGAGAATGAGGCTGTATTTAGGGACAGGGTTTTTCAAGAGGTGATTAAGATAGAATGAGATTATTAGTGTAAGCCTTATTCCAGTAGGACTGTCTTTATAAAGAGAGATGAGGACACAGACACGCACAGAGAGCAGACCATATGGGGACGCAGGAAGAAGATGGCCAGCTACAGACCAAGGAGAGGGGCCTCGGGAGGAACCAGCCCTGGCCATGCCCAGATCCCAGACCTTTAGCCTCCAGGATGTGAGGACCCATTTCTGCTGTTTAAGCTGTCCAGTCTACGGTATCTTTTTTATGAGCCACCTAATACAACTTCTTATGTGGCAGTTTTCATAAACACAAAATGATGCCAAGTTTAAACCCCAGTGAGTGTAGGCAAATGGGCATATCAGCTGATTTGCTCATCGAGTACTAAAGCCACATGGACAAAATCGGGGAAGCTGCTGCTAGAGATGAGTAGTAAAGGAGCCTCTATTCCTGTCCTTCTCCCTCACCTCCTTTTCCCCATACTTGCAGGCTCTACGGATGTTTTGCAATATGTGATAGTCACTGATCTAGAGGACGTGGCTGCAAACTGCACCCTGAAGGCCTCCCCCGGCCCCTCAGTTATCAGATGGCCTGGGTGCATTCTACTCAGTTGATTTGAGGATCCTCTAAAGCTTCTAATTCACATTTGTAAAATACTACTCTGGATTAGTGTGTTAGGGAAGCCAAATATCCTGGATACATGACGGAGGGATTTCCATCACTAGACCATCACAGACAACATTGCTCATTTGCACAAAGCAGTGTTTTCACCCATGATGAGTGCTCAAGAGGGGGAAGACGCTTTTCCCACGAATGAAGGTCACACTAGATCTGAGGTGGTAACAGCCGGAGCACATGCAGTCTTCCATTCACGAGGCCAGGGCATTCCTCATGAGGGTAAATGTGGATACATTCATCTCGGGACCACCACTACTGAGCCTTGGAGCATCATTGCCGAGTAATACCAAGCAATTTGATTGTCAACCGTAGAAATGTATAAGTTAATATTCACCTTGGACCCTTGGACCCGGGGCAATAGATTAGTCGCCTAGAGTAGCTATTGCCCTGGACTCTACTGGCACGGGATGTGCTTCACATCCTGTGCCACCCCCTTGGTCCCTAACACAATGGCTGACTCATAAATATATCTCAAATGGGGTCCCATACTACCATGTTGAGAAGTTTCCCACATTATGTTTCTATCTCAGTCCTATGGGAGGAAAAGCATGCTGTTGATCCTCAGGAAAGTGCTGTATTTCCTCGTAAACCTCTACAGGGATTACATTCTGACTATCAGCTGTCACATTCCATGAGCTACTTTCATGACAGTAATGGCGGCCCCAAGTTCATGGTGAAATAACACACCTCCCGTAAAAGGACAGAGGAGGTGGACTCCGTAATAGCTACTCTTCAGTGTGTCAACTCAAAAAGGAGACAGGAAATCATAGTGAGATTACGAAGATTGCTTTATGGTGGTGGCCCTGTAATTACCCTAGCAGAACAATCCCTTCCCATCTCTTGGTTCTCACGGAACGATCAAAGTACTTGAACTGAACACTCACAGCTGAACTCCATCTTCCATCAAATCCAATTGAAAATGCCGTTTTGTTTGCTCCTTTTTGCAAAAAGGCCCTCCTACCAAGATAGCTCTAATACCTTTGCACTACTTGTGCTGGGAATCAGTTCAGATGAGGGCTGCAATTATATCCACACGAGTGTAGAATGAGGGGTAAGGGTAAAGAGGGATGGAGACAGAAATACCTGCTTTCACATGCTGTCTTTGGGATAATCACCTTATTTATCTTTGAGATGATTGTGAACAAGCTCAGGTTAGGTAAGGAGGCAAGTTACTATTTATCTGGCAGTACCCCAATTCAGAAAATTCTGGAAATGCATACTTAGTAAGAAACAATTCTATCAATGTCTATTTCTCTTCTCTTTAAATTCCAATGACTAAATTTATTAATTTTCAATTTTGGTCAATTTACATCTAGACTTGACTATTTCTAGGCAGATAGCTACTGTGAAAAATAAACAAAAAAGGAAATGGTGGTTTTGAAGTAGCAAATTGTTTGATGTTGAATATTTTCTCATATAATGCTATGTTCCATCTTGTAAATCACTTAGGAGTAGACTAACATGCACGTCTGCACACATATATCCCCTTATTATTTATTTAAAAATCTGTTTGGCATTAATGGAAAAGATAATGTATAAGGGAAAACAAGGTATTATCTTGTTTTCCATCATAGGAAGGCTATAAATCAATTCGCTGTTTTAAGTATTTGAGAAGATGTCATACTCTTTGTCAATATATTGCAATTAAATTCTATTTCACTGATGCTATAATTCATTTATACTGTGAAATCTCTGATGTTTCCTTAATTGATGAATCCTGTATTCATTTGAAATGTACATGAATTACTTTTATTTATATTTGAAGTGCTACGGACTGAGTTTGGATTTTCATTTCCTTAAGTGGAAATCTATCATTTCATTACAACGACAAAAATTTATTGGTTTGCAGTAATGATTGCACATAGGGATGAATCACTTAAACTTTACCCGATCCATAGCTGGGGTAGATTAAAGGTGGTTATGGATTTTGTGCAGTTCTCCTCGGATGATGGAGTCCATTTCCCAACCCCATGAATTAGGACTGGCTTCATGGTTTGTTGTCACCAATAGAATGCAACAGAGTGATTAATGTTTCAAGCCTGGAATTCTAGAATTCCAACAGGCTTGCACTTCTGCTCTCTTTGAACACTGTTGCTGTGAACAAGCCCATGCTAGCCTCCTGGAAGTGAGATCAGATAGGCAGAGGCTGAGGCAACTTTGCTGTCCCAGCTGAGGCCCCAGAAAGTTGACTGATCCCAGAGATACCACAAGCAATCAACATGAGCCATCTCAGCTGAGCCCTGTCCCAAATTAACAACCCACAGTAATGTGAGAAAATAGGTAATTGCTGTTTTAAGCCATGAAATCTTGAGTATGTCACTATGCAGCAGTAGGTACCTGAGACAGTATTCTCTACCAAACATTATCAGAAAATTCATCACAAAATATATCTATATAAAGGCTGATAAAAGATAGTGACACTAAATTCAAACTTCAGCTAATGTAGAAATTACATTTATATCCTAATATTTGCTTTGTTCTTTGTAAAATAAGTTATAAATTTTTTTCATCATAAACGTACTGGTCAGATAAACAAATGTTTTCATGATGCCAAGTTTCAAGAGGGATTTGTCTTGTGAACAGTCTATATATAGCACAGCTGTATTAAAGAAAACACAATTTTTTTTTTTTTTTTACTGTCTCATACTAAAAAAGGCAATTCATGAATAGACAAAGGGAATTAGTCTAACGTGAATGCAGTGAAGAATATTTCTGGAGACATACTTTGACAAATTTTCCAACCTAGAATAGCTAAAGAATAGATAAGACTCACATGGCCCATAAACCACTTTTCACAACCTGTCTCTAATTCCAATTGTGTTTTATGTTAGCAGTTATGATCTAAATTCAACTTTGCACAGTGTGTCCATAGGTGCCTTTAACGGGATTGTTCTCGAGAATGGAGCTCATGGTCTAGAATTGAAAGAAGGCTCCTTATTTCCATGGCTCTCGGGATGTCACGTCCTTCCAGACGTTGTCCAACACCCAACTGTTAACGAGATTTCTCTCATGAAATTGTAGCTATTCAACAGTGTATGCATTTATTCATTTCAGACTTCTTATTTTTGTGACTTTGAGCAGGAGGAGAGTATTTTGGCGTAGCAAATACCGTGTGTTTGTTGTTGGTGGTTGGTTGGTTCAAATTTAAAAGCGTTGGTCTGTTGGTTGTTGTCCATTGGTTGTTTCAAAAGTAAAAGCATAACTTCATCATATGTAGGTACTTCTGGTTTTAAGAATCATGGTCTCACTAGGCAACTGCCAGGGTGAATTAGTTGTGAAGTGCACCCCATGTAGCACATAACACTTGTTCAGTGAAACAATGAAAACCACCTGCTGTAAACAAAGCTTTGTAATGTCTACAGAACCATTGTTGAGCTCTTCTTTCTACTTAGAATTTTCCACCAAATTCCGGTGTTCCTTGAGGTATAGAGATTGGCATCCTGCTCTCGTTCCTTACCCCGTCCTGTAGGCATACCCTTCATGACGTGACTCTGTAGCTCCTGCCAGCATTGGGTTCACCTCTTGTTGGGTTGAACAGAGGTGAGTTCACCCCTGTTCTTGAGCTCACCTCCGTTACTTGGTTTTGCCAGTAGGTGTCAACACCGTGCCACAGCAGAGGTTGGAAAAGTCTGTGCTCTTCTTTGCTCCTGCTCATCTGCCCCATTCTGAGAACACTCTAGAGCTAGATAGAGCTGGTTGGGGCCACTATCTCAGCTGACAGCCAGGCAACTGCAGGCTTGTGAGTGAAGTCAACAGACAGCCCAAGAACTGCCCATCTGAACCCAATCTAAGTGCCCAACCCACAGCCTCAGGAGCGAATAACTACATTTTACTTGAAGCCACTGAGGTGAGGGATGTTTGGTGTGTGACCTTATGGTGGTACTAGACACCCGATTTTTTCTCACGTTTGCCCTTGTTCAATTGACAACACATTGAAAACACCCCATGAGAATAGAATAGAGAAGAGAATGTGGGTATTCTTTCCCCCCGGCATGTGGTCATCCGCATCAATCCACAGCAATCCAACCACTGTCTGGTTAATCAACTTAAGTTATTATAAATTAGAGAACATCCTCTGCCCCATCTTATAGTAACATGTTAATAATTGTAATCATTATGTTCCCATCAGAGGGACAAAATTCAATTGTGTTTCAGACCACGTGAGATTAACAGCTGCTTCACCAAGATGAAAAGTGGGCTCAGAGATGATCAGTTTTGAGGCATGCTTATATTAGTTCATCCTGGTGCCCTCTGGATGAAATCAACTGATAAAGCAGGAAAGTCTTTAAAAAGAAATCTTCAAGTACTCTTAATAACACCAGGAAATTGGCTGAATAATCAACACCAACATAGAACCCGTGTTTTTGGCACTTACGTTGTTGCCAGAAGGATAAGGCAATCTAATGGACTTTGGCTGTGGTCTCAAATGTTAGTAGGGCTTGCCTAACATTGGAGCAAAGGATCCTGGGTTCAAATGCCAGAATGATAGTTTATCATTTGGAGGAATGTAGATAAGATCTTTAAAATCTCTTGAGTATCAGCTTTTTTCAGAAAAATATGGGGTTATTAATATTACTTCCATAAGAGTGTTGCTTAGAGCATTAAATCCAGAGGTACATTTAGAATGCTTAGCAGAACACCTGGAAGATATTTAACTGTTCAATAAATTATCGTTATTATTATTAAGACTACCTGCTGCTCATATAAGCCTGAAAATTTGGGAACAGCACTTTATTGAGAATAAAATTAGTGTAGAATCCTGATAAGCTATGCAGAGAAATCATGAATCACAATGTTTGTGATGCAAAGAGTTGCCTCTCTTTGAAAATGGTGCAGATGTTTATTTTTTTATCCTAACAGACTCATGCCCAAGGGATTAGAGGAAGCACAACAAGGATTGAGGTGTCTTGTTTGAAATAGGTTGTGAAGGGGCGCCTGGGTGACTCATTCAGTTAAGTGTCTGCCTTCAGCTCAGGTCATGATCCCAGGGTCCTGGGACTGAGCCCCTCATCAGGCTGTTTGCTCAGCAGGGAGTCTGTTTCTCCCTCTCACTCCCCCCCCCCCCCGCTTGTTCTCTCTCTCTCTCTCAAATAAATAAAATCTTAAAAAAAAAAAGAAATAGGATGTGAAAACATGGGGGAAAGAGATCATCCAGAGCAATGTTCAGTTAGGCTGATTTATCATATGAATTACAACATGCCAGGTAACATTGCTGATGCTCCCGAATCATTAGTAATTTTTGGAGTTACACGAAGAATTTCAGAACTTTGAAATTACCAACTTTTGATATATTTTAAAGAACAATTCCAATGATAAAAATAATTATATGTTAGGAGAAAAGCTGACAGTAGAGACAAGTGAAAAGAAGAAAAAAATAGAAATCTCTGTTTTTCAGAGCATAAATGTTTTGATGTATTGTCTCCCAATCTTTCTTGATGTTTAAAGGAGAACCACAAACTAAATTCAAAAGTACTTCATAGAAACTAGTTGTTTTTTTTTTCTGAGAAAAGAAAATATGGTGTTACTTCATAGTCTCTAACAGAGAAAACTAAACAATGAATTCTGCGATTCCAAAGACAACATTCCATTAAAATATCAAAGTTCTTGTTTGTACCCTTGGAATTGCTGTAATAGAGCTTGACATTTCTGAATCCTTATTCTACTGAAAGGTGAGAGGGAACTGTAAGCAGTGTCTAACAAAAACAAGATTATATTAGATGGCCCTATATTAGTAGGTTGGAAATATGCTGATGAAATAAAATCAACAGTATTTTGAGTAAAAATAGAAGTATATTTTCTGGTGTCTCTACCCCCCAAAAAAGCCCAACTCTGGAATTTGCTTTGGTTTTAAGTTTATGGGCGCTCTGATTTAAGGAAGGGATATTTAAAAATGATCTCATAACACTTCATATCAACACAATCCATGAATCCTTATGGTAGAAACATACTTATTTCCTGATACCGATTTTAACTAGTTGTGTAAGAATTGACTTTTAACTTCATAGTTATACTCAGAGTCCTTGTAGGTTATGGATCCAAAAGGGGGTTGGATGCAATAAAGTCTGACTGTAGCTAGAAGGCTGTTGGAAAGCTCCATGGGTAATTGCCCTTTCAGGATTTAAAGTTGGCTCTGCATCCTGGATTGAAGTAGATGTCCTAAATTGAAGTGAACCTCTTGGGCTCCTTGAAAAACTACATCTTTCCATGGACTCATATACCCTGGGTGATCGCAGACCTTCCTGGGTGTCTTAGCTGATTGACAACCACCCATCAGCTCAATGATCCAGCTCTGAATGTGCATATGTGCTTGCATGGTTCTGGACCTGGCCATACACAGCCCAGGACAAGGAAACCTTTTAAGTACGTAAAGGAAATTGCTAGCAAACCACTTCTGTGACCCTGGACCTAAGCCATATTAAAAAAAGAGAAGCCTATTTATCATCTCTACCACCTGTGCCTTGCAGAGGCCACAAAATGACTGAGGAGAATCTTGCAATGCATGTGCCAAACACATGAATTTCCCTTTCAATTCTCTGTAGAGTTGATTTCTAAAGATACAATAGGAAATAACAGAGTGATGAATCGGTGCCTGGCAGATCCATAAGTCTTAACACAGAGGAATGACTGGTAGTCTGCCAGATGATGGAGGAATTCCCCTTCAAATTATTGCTTTAACTCAGATTTACAAACAGATCTTAAAAATACAGAGGGGGAGGTCCCAAATCACCGCCTTTCAAAGTTAACAACCAGAGAACTCATCATCACATTTTTCTTTCCCAGAAAAGACCTCATTTTTGCCCCGTATTAATTAAGTACTTACTTGAGTCATTACGTCTTTGCTATCAGCATGTCATGATTTTGGCACTTCCTAATTGGTGCCCACCCACTGCATTGAAATTTCACCATTTTTTACTTCAGTCAGCCAGATGACTGATTTTCTCTACAAATATATACAAGCATTAAAACTATGAGTTGATAGCAGTGGTTTAATGGGATTTCTCACACCACATACCAGTATTTCAGTAAGGAACCCCATGTTTTATTTCCAGACTGTGCTGTTTGCTCAGTGCAGATGGATGAGTGAAAAAGAAATGTGACCACTTCCCTTCCCACAAATTACATTGCTTCCATAGCTGGCTCCTCTATTTTGTTGTTTTTAATGCTGTTGCTATGCTCACCCTAAAGGACAGATTTTAGTATGAAAGGAAAGTCTGGGTCTGTGCTTTGAAAAAGTATGTGGAAGAAGAAGGTGACAGGTGTGTTCATTGTAGCATAAGCATCATGGGGTGTCAATGACCAGGCATCAGCCCTTTATGGATATGAGATCTCCTAACTTACTCGTGTTCCGACAACCCCTTTTGGGGTTTTCAGTGTCCTCCTCGCCCCACAGTTTTAAGGCAATCATGATTAAATGGGGGAATATCTGGGATACTTCCGTGCATCAGGTGAGGTGATGACGAAGTGTTATTTCGGCAGCGTTGGGACAGGTGGAGTTCATTAATCTAGAAAAGGCAACTTTTTTTTTTTTTTAAACTTTAGTTTCTTTTCGAGAGAGAAAGAGCATGTGTGAGCAGGGGCAGAGGGAGAGGGAGAAAGAGGATCTCAAGCAGGCTCCACATTGAGCACAGAGCCCAACGCAGGGCTCAATCTCAGGACCCTGAGATCATGACCTGAGCTGAAACCAAGAGTCGGATGCTTAACCAACTTGAGCCGCCAGGCATCCTTGGAAAAGGCAGCATCTTGAGGTTGAAATAATTGGAAGTCGCAAGGTGGAAGAAATTATTGTAGGCTGTCGGTTTCCAGAGGGCAGATCTAGATCTCAGAAGCATAAGTTACCAGGAGGCAGAGATAACAAGAGACATTAAAATATGCTAGGCGTGAGAATTCTAAATATGCTACTGTTTCCGAAAGAACATTCTTTAATATCATTATGACGTATATTGAGTTTTCCAAACATATAGTTGTTTCCTCATAATCGTAATTTTATTGCCTTTCATGTTGTCTGCCTCTTAAGACATGTTCAGTAAGTACTATTACTGTTATTCCTGATGTCGGTATTCTTATTATCAATTCAGAGTTTTCCTAGGTATTAATAAAGTCTTGGTAGATGCAGATCATATATCACTTGCTCACTTCATTATCGTCAGTACAAAGCTTATTCCTGACATGGTAGACACTCCATTAATGTCTGTTCAGTAATAAATAAAAGCAACCCATTGAAAGCAACATACTCTTTTTGGGTCTGATGGTTGAATAAGTATAAAAAGACAATGGAAACCATGTAGAGAAAGCAGTATATGATTATATTAGGAACCACTGTGAAACAGTCACTAATACTGAGCAGTACCTTTATTCCCGACAAGAGTTTTTTGTAAATCAAAGGAGGCCTGTTGCCAACATGCACTGTGTATTGAAAAATGGAGACGTTCACAAAGATGTCAGCTGGGTCCCTCAAGAGGGGCCGAGGTGCTTCTATTTAGATGTGTCGGACACCATGAAACCCCCAAATGACTTAGAAGAACAGGGTTAGAGCTACAGATGTGTCATTTTAATCTAAGAGGAAATGCAAATCCTTTTTTCCTTTATTAAAAATGTGTGTGATGTAGAAAGATTTCCTTACGTAACTAGATACCGAAGAGCAAAGACTATCTGATAGACAGGTACTTGGGTTTGGGTGAATTAGTTTATAGTTTCCATTGGTTATGAGTCTGCTAGTTCATATATTAATCTGGGTATGAGTAAGCTAGTCTGTAGGGTTCACTAGATTTGAATAAGCTAGTTGACAGACTCTGTTGGGTATGCGTAAGCTAGTCTGTAGACTTCAGTGGTTATCAGTAGCTATGCTACAGACTCCATTGGGTATGAACAACTAGTCTATAGGCTTTGCCAGGTTTAAGTAAACTAGTCTATAGACTCCAGTGGATATGAGTGAGGTAATCTATAGATTTCACTGGATATGGATAAGCCAGTCTACCGAGTCCAATCAGTATTGATAAGCTATTCTATAGACTTCACTAGGTATAAGTAAACTAGTCTATAGACTCCACTGGGTATGGGTAAGCTAGTGTATAGATTTCACTGGATACGGATAAGGTGGTCTACAGACTCCATTGGGTATGTGTAAAGTAGTCTACATTGTCCATTGAGAATGGGTAAGCTAGTCTATAGACTTCACTCCATATTAGTAAACTAGTCTGCAGAATCCAGTGGATTTGGGTAAGCTATTCTGTAGGCTTAATTGGATTATGGATAAGCTAATCTATGAGTCCATTAAGAATGGGTAATCTAGTCTATAGACTTCACTGGGTATAAGTAAACAAGTCTATAGACTCCGTTGTGTATGGATAAACTAGTCTGTAGACTCCAGTGGTAAGCTAGACTATAGACTTAACTGGGTATGGATAAGCTAGTCTACAGACTCCATTAGGTTTGGGTAAGCTAGTTTATAGACGTCCCTGGGTGGCATGTGCACAGTAGCCTGTGGACTTCTTTCATAGAAATAGAACCACTTATGTGGAGGGCAAATGCACAAGTGAGCATGACAAAGCGTCACGGATGGGCCAGTACTCTTGAGAACAAAGACCAGGGTGAAATATCATCAGTGTTTTCCACGAGTACAGGCTTGCCTCTGTTTTCCATGTGTTCTCACAATCACCGAGTCCAAAATTAAGTGAAATAGAACAACCTTGTAACTAGTGCTTGCTCATGGTTAAGGAATCAGAACCACAAGCTACTTCCTGATGTTGCTTCTAGTAGCAAGTAATAGAGATGACAGTAATATTATTAAGTCATTGTGAGAAGTCCTTTGGCTGATGGGGTCTCAGATAAAGTTTTCTGAATATGTGTTTGGTTAGAGAATGATTCTTAGAATTCAGAATGATTAATGATGTTAAGGGTTTAGAAATACCTATACAGTTTGTGACAATCATTTAGATGATTTTATATAAGCATACAACTAATTCAAAGGTTTTAATAGAAGACAGAGGCAAATTTAAATACTCAGCTACCTCTGTAACATAGGTATTCTACCAATTTAGTTTTAAAATATATGTAATAATTTGATTAATACATTTCTAATATTGATAATTATAACTAGATAGCAAGTAATTAATTAGACATTTAAAAGTCACACATTCTAAAATTTTAATTATGTGAGTCATAACAAAAAATTGTAATAGGTTGGAATTAGTCTTTCATTGATAACATGTCAGTGATACTTTAGCTCACGGAATTTTTTTCGTAATTTTTGCTTCTCTGTCGCTAATTGTTTTCTCTGACAAACCGAGTAAAAGAATATTAAACATAATAAATGTGAAGAAACTGTATTTGGATCATTGTCAGGGTCTAAGAAAAAGTCAAGAAAATCTGAATGTTTATTTTCTTTTTCACAAATGCTTCCTAGTAATGAAGTGTGTTCCTTGGCTAAGCCTTGTTGAAATGACAAGTTCTTTACACCTCTGTTTTAGAAGGGTGTTGTCATGGCATTTTAGACTCTCCAGTTTTTAAGTTTTGAGACTTTCTAATTGTGTAAGCAACCAGGCTGCGCAGTCCATAACAAAAGGCAGGGAAAATTCAGATGGCAGAGTTTATAATACAGCTGCGCAAGGGCTTTGTTTTATATAAAACTGCATCCTGGACTCTTCAGTAAACAGAAATTATTATTCTTTTACCTGCTGCAGAAAGATGGAAGTTGTTTAAAATACAGTATACCTATTACATGTTGGAATTAAGTGTCTTTTATAACATTAAAATATCCTGGGGATGGAGAGAGTCCAAATCACTGGACTCATTTCATGGTTTCACTGAGCCCTGACAGATCCATTTAATATGTGAACATCATTAACGTTAACATTTCTCATGCAATTTAAGGCTCCCACCATATAATATAGGGACAAAGTCCCGATTTGGACTTGGAAAGATAGTTAAGAAAAACCATTAAGATTTAGGAATAGGAGAGATTACAGTGGTCACTGAAGTAGTATGAAATATTCTAGAACATTCTCCATTTTTAAGCTACCAGATACTTATGGAGTGAAGTTCACTACAAATGTGCTGGGCAGGTTTAGATTATTGTTTCAGAACTCACATTTGTATACTTTATCCAATATATAGGCAGAACCTATAGAGACACAGCTCATTTTTTTCCCCAGCCACCTTTCTACCATCTTGTTTCTTGTGAAGAACAGAAGTTGTGACGGCAACATGGAAATCCATTGGACATGGACTGTCCCTGCCTTTTAGGCACTTAGTCCTAAAATAACACTTCCTTTTCTCTCTTTTCCATATGGAACAGGAACATAACTTAGGGCTATTTAGAACCAAATGTGCTTTCTCAAATACAAAGACTGAAGGCGTTCCTTTTATGCAAATTATCATAAATACTGCCATAAAATTTTTCCAAACTAATCTTTTTATCTCTAATATTTTCTACTGCAAAGAGTATGTTTTTAAATCATATTACAGGGGGCACCTGGATGGCTCAGTCAGTTAAGCATAGCCTTAGGCTCAAGTCATGATCCCAGGGTCCTGCTCAAGGGGGAGCCTGCTTCTCCCTCACCTCCCCTTCCCCCCTCTCCTTCCTTCCCCTCCCCTCTCGACTGCTCATGTCTCTGTCGCTCTGTCTCTCTCTCTTAAATAAATAATATCTTTAAAAAATAAAAAATGAATCATATTACAGGTCTTTGGTCTTGTAATCAAGTCATCAAAAGAATGCATCCACAAAGGATTTGACTTTAGGCACTTTTGATTGTGTCTATTAAAAAAATACTAAGAAATTTGAAATTCTTTTATCTCACTCGTGTTTTAAATGGAAATATGATTGTATTTAGAAAAGGTAATAAAACCTTATAACTTGCCTCTCGGAAATGTGAAGTAAGGTACGAATGACTCACCTTTGGGAAGGTGATTTTTCCTCGACTTCATTGTGCCTGGATATTCTCATTCTCGGTCACATAGTTTGTGATGACATTCTTTAGGCATTCTTGCACACAAAAGGATTTAAGATTCCTATCACAGAATAATTATTATTCTGTGTTTAAAGATCCCTATTTCAGGGCGCATTCATTGCAGAGTCGATACTAATAGATCCTGCACGTGTAATAATGCAGTTAATGAGAATTTTGTTCTCTCCTGGAATGATGAGACAAATTTTGAGAATTTTTCCCCTTGGTGCTTCCATTTGCCTATCTTCATAAATGAGATGTCAATAATGAGCTATTGGGTTTCGTTATTAATACGGATGACCCTCTTGCTTTCAGCCAATCTTAGGGGAGAATTACAATCCAAGAACTTCTCCATGAATAAGCAATAGCCATTTGGCCAAGTCATACCACACCTATGTCACTTCATCTCCTAGTCATAGTTATGAGTTCACGTCTGAATTTTCTTCTGCCAATATTCAGGCCTGAGGGGGATGGGAAGGACACGAAGCAGGCGTCGCGGAGGAATGCCGTACTTCAGGTAGGTGAACAAATGGGATCTTGTGTCATCTGTTCATCTTTGTGCCGGCCCACTTTTCCAGATGGTTACGGTACTGGTTCTAGGCACGAATTATAACGGGATGTCAACTCGGTTGTCACAAATGTAGTTGAAAGGAGACTCATTAAATTGATAAACTCAGAATTGTTTTCTTTAGTTTATGTTCCCTCTTAAGGAATCAAGCAGTGAAATAATGCTCCATACACAATGGAACCACTGATGTGGTCTGTTTTGAGGACAAAGGATATTTATATATGACATATATGTATATAATGTGTATGCATATGACATGCGTGCATATAGATCATGTATGTTATATACACAGTCATATACATCATGTTCGTGTATGTATATATGATATGCTTTTATATACACATGTGTATTTACATGATACTGAATTCTACCTAACCCAGTAGTTTAACGTTCCTTTGGTATAATGTTTGTTATACCTATTTCAGTTTAGACTTCTATTTCATTTTGTTTTGTTTCTTGTTTCTCTTTCTCTCCTCTCTCTTTCTCCATTAACTCCAGTAACTTCAGTGAAGATTTGAGAGGGTCAAAGTCCTAAAATGTTATGATATTTAAATCTAAGCATGTAAAAAGATTCTAAAGAGGTGTAGAGCTTACTTTTTTGCATAATATGTAGAACTTACTTTTTACATCATACTTTTTACATAATATTTTAAATAACGGTGGATTCGGTTATTTGATCAGTTCAGTTAAGCCAACTTTGCTTGGCTCATTGTTGCATTGTTGCATCAAGAATGAAAACATGTTTACAGGTCTCTTTCACTCTCTGGACTCAGGGATGAGCATCTGAACCATTCACCTTGTGCTGTACCTGCTTGCATAGCGTAAATGTAGACGATTTAATAGAAACTTGTCCATCGGAACTGAGGGTGTGGAAAATTCACATGCACCCTTCTTAAATTGACAGCCGTATGCATTCATAGTAGTTTGCATAAGAATTATGTGCGCTCCCTATAAAGAGTGTTACTTTCTGTCTTTGTGTTCGTTTTCGCTTTATTCTGTTGTTTTAGTTTTTACATAGACAATTCATCTTAAAGTATGAAAGAAAAGTTCTCATTATATGGGAGGCTTGCATTTGCATGATTTTGAAAAAGTAACCATTATCCTCATGAAGTGTGTCACATTAAATACAGCCTTTTCACTGATTAGATTGCCAGCGAGTTTCCTTATTTTCTGTAGCTCTTCTAAGAGTGGGTTAAGGGGCATGATAAACCTACTGAAATCCTGTTTGAACTGGAAGGGCTAACCGCGAGCTTAGGGTTTGTGTGGTTAAATTGCTTTGTTTCTTTGAAATGCATACATGGCACGTTGGGCCGTGTTCTTCCCTAGAAACCTCGAAGTAAGGAGTTCTGAAACTTGAGGCTGGCGGTCCCCCAACCACATCCCATTGTGGCAATTCAGGAGGTCAGGTGTCTCAAAGAAGAACCTCATCTTTCAAGTGTGATACTGTGTCAGATCATGAGCATTACTTAATAATGACTAAGGCGTGAGCAGTCAGGTGAATGGCTCAAATCTTTTATCAAGGGCCTTAGAAGATATTTTATTGTGAAAAGGTCTAAAGATGCACAGAGGGTGGGGATCCAAGAAATGTTCCTTTCGTTGTCTTATATGTGATTATAACATTCTAGACTCTGTTTTGAGGACAAAGGATTTTTATTTATTTTTTTTTAATTTTATTATGTTATGTTAGTCACCATACAATACATCATTAGTTTTTGATGTGGTGATCCACAATCCATTGTTTTCGTGTAACACCCAGTGCTCCATGCAGTACGTGCCCTCCTTAACACCCATCACCAGGCTAACCAGTTCCCCTCCCCCCTCCCCTCTAAAACCCTGTTTGTTTCTCAGAGTCCATAGTCTCTCATGGTTCATCTCTCCCTCCAATCCCCGCCCCCCGCTCATTTTTCCCTTCCTTCTCCTAATGTCCTCCAGGCTATTCCTCATGTTCCACAAATAAGTGAAACCATATAATTGACTTTCTCTGCTTGACTTATTTCACTTAGCATAATCTCCTCCAGTCCCATCCATGTGGATGTAAAAGTTGGGTATTCGTCCTTTCTGACGGCTGAGTAATATTCCATTGTATATATGGACCACATCTTCTTTATCCATTCATCTGTTGAAGGGCATCTCGGCTCCTTCCACAGTTTGGCTATTGCGGACATTGCTGCTATGAACATTGGGGTGCATATGGCCCTTCTTTTCACTACATCTGTGTCTTTGGGGTAAATACCCAGGAGTGCAATTGCTGGGTCATAGGGTAGCTCTATTTTTAAATTTTTGAGGAACCTCCACCCTGTTTTCCAAAGTGGTTGTACCAACTTGCATTCCCACCAACAGTGTAAGAGGGTTCCCCTTTCTCCACAACCTCGCCAACATTTGTTGTTTCTTGCCCTGTCCATTTTTGCCATTCTAACTGGTGTAAGGTAGTATCTCAATGTGGTTTTGATTTGAATTTCCCTGATGGCTAACGATGATGAACATTTTTTCATGGGTCTGTTAGCCATTTGGATGTCTTCTTCAGAGAATTGTCTTTTGATATCTTCTGCCCACTTTTTGACTTGATTATTTGTTTTTTGGGTGTTGAGTTTGAGAAGTTCTTTATAGATCTTGGCTACCAGCCCTTTATCTGTAGTGTCATTTGCAAATATCTTCTCCCATTCTGTGGGTTGCCTCTTTGTCTTGTTGACTGTTTCCTTTGCTGTGCAGAAGCTTTTTATCTTGATGAAGTCCCAAAAGTTCATTTTTGTTTTTGTTTCACTAGCTTTTGGAGATGTATCTTGAAAGAAGTTGCTGTGGGTGATGTCAAAGAGGTTACTGCCTATGTTCTCCTCTAGGATTTTGATGGATTCCTGTCTCACATTGAGGTCTTTCATCCACTTTGAGTTTATCTTTGTGTATGGTGTTAGAGAATGGTCGAGTTTCATTCTTCTGCATGTGGCTGTCCAATTTTCCCAGCACCAGTTATTGAAGAGACTGTCTTTTTTCCATTGCATGTTTTTTCCTGCTTTGTCAAAGATTATTTGACTGTAGAGTTGAGGGTCCATATCTGGGTTCTCTATTCTGTTCCATTGGTCTATGTGTCTGTTTTTGTGCCAGTACCATGCTGTCTTGGTGATCACAGCTTTGTAATAGAGCTTGAAGTCGGGCAACGTGATGCCCCCAGGTTTGTTTTTCTTTTTCAACACTTCCTTGGCGATTCGGGGCCTTTTCTGATTCCATACAAATTTTAGGACTGTTTGTTCCAGCACATTGAAAAATGTCATTGGAATTTTGATCGGGATGGCATTGAAGGTATAGATTGCTCTGGGTAGCATAGACATTTTAACAATGTTTATTCTTCCGATCCATGAGCATGGAATATTTTTCCGTCTTTTTGTGTCTTCTTCAATTTTTTTCACTAGTGTTCTGTAGTTCCTAGAGTATAGATCCTTTACCTCTGGTTAGGTTTTTTCCAAGGTATCTTATGGTTTTTGGTGCTATTGTAAATGGAATCATTTCTCTAATTTCTCTTTCTACAGTTGCGTTGTTAGTGTGTAAGAAAGCAACTGATTTCTGTACATTGATTTTGTATCCTGTCACATTACTGAATTGCTGTATGAGTTCTAGTAATTTGGGAGTGGAGTCTTTTGGGTTTTCCACATAAAGTATCATGTCGTCTGTGAAAAGAGAGAGTTTGACTTCTTCTTTACCAATTCGAACACCTTTTATTTCTTTTTGTTGTCTGATTGCTGTTGCTAGGACTTCTAGTACTATGTTGAACAATAGTGGCGAGAGTGGGCATTCTTGACGTGTTCCTGATCTTGAGGGAAAGGCTCTCAGCTTTTCCCCATTGAGGATGATATTCGCTGTGGGTTTTTCATAGATGGATTTTATGAATTTGAGGAATGTTCCCTCTATCCCTATACTCTGAAGAGTTTTAATCAGGAAAGGATGTTGTATTTTGTCAAATGCTTTTTCTGCATCAACTGAGAGGACCATATGGTTCTTCTCCCTCCTGTTATTAATGTGTTCTATCACATTGATTGATTTGCGAATGTTGAACCACCCTTGCATCCCAGGGATAAATCCCACTTGGTCGTGGTGGATGATCCTTTTAATGTATTGTTGGATCCTATTAGCTAGGATTTTGTTGAGGATTTTGTAATCCATATTCATTAGGGATATCGGTCTGAAATTCTCCTTTTTGATGGGGTCTTTGCCTGTTTTGGGGATTAAGGTAATGTTGGCCTCATAGAATGAGTTTGGAAGTTTTCCTTCTGTTTTTATTTTTTGAAACAGCTTCAGTAGAATAGGTATTATTTCTTCTTTGAATGTTTGGTAGAATTCCCCAGGGAATCCATCAGGCCCTGGACTCTTGTTTCTTGGGAGGTTTTTGATCACTGCTTCAATCTCGTTACTGGTTATTGGCCTATTCACGTTGTCAATTTCTTCCTGTTTCAGTCTTGGCAGCTTGTAGGTTTCCAGGAAGGCCTCCATTTCATCCAGATTGCTCAGTTTATTGGCATATAGTTGTTGATAATAATTTCTAATAATTGTTTCTATTTCCTTGGTGTTAGTAGTGATCTCTCACCTTTCATTCATAATTTTATTAATTTGGGTCCTTTTGAGGACAAAGGATTTTTAAAAGCCAGCATTTTTATCTAAAAGATTTTTAAAGGAAAGTAAAAAAAAAAAAAAAAAAAAAAAGGAAAAATCCTTTCAATCATATATACTATATTTAGCTAATTTGTATTGTCGCATAGGTACTATTGTTGCTGGTCTAAATTTTAGAATATTGATGCCAACATTGAAAGAAATGAGTATTTGCAGATTAAAAGAGACGCATTTGAGAAATTCACCTCATTTTTTTTCCTTCTTTTCCGTCCCCAAGTGCTAATAAAAGTTGAGATAAATTTTTAGAATATGGGTTTTTTTTTCCTGCTACTGCTGTTACCATCTTTCATAGTGGTGGTATTTCAAACTATTTTTGAGATTTTTATTATGCCTATGGGGGATATGCAGGAAAAAATAACTTAATGTGATTTTGTCTGTTTCTTTTCTGAAAACTTCAACAGGTGGCTCATCAAAGGGACGCTTCATTGTAATAACATTTTACTGTGGTATATTATTAGTAGATGATGGTGTGAGGTGTTCATTTCTGTCACAGTCAGGGAAACCATTTCCTTGCTGTGCTCTCAATTTAACTTAAATCTTATGATTTCATGTTTTGAACAAACACGTACTTAATTTCTGGCGCTCACTCCCTCCCACTGATAGCCCCATGCCTGGCGGCTGTGATGATTAATTCATACAAAGATGGCCAGAGGAAGGCATTAAGTCAAAACTTAACTTGAGGCTGGTTTAAATCACTTAGAGTGTAGCAACATTTCCCCATACATTTAAAAAATATCAGTAAAAATAAGTAATCTCATAGAGCCAGATACTTGTGTTTTTTTTGTTTTGTTTTGTTTTGTTTTGTTTTTGTTTGTTTTAATCACAACCACAGAGGTTCTTCATATTGCGTTCGGCATATACACGACAAGAATCTGTCCTTTGGGGAAGATGTACATTTTGACTTGTTACTCAACTCTTCACGAAAGAGGAGTTAAAATATAGAGTGACCTGCAGATACCTGAGATGCTCCTGAATCCTGTGAAGTCTTCCAGTATTTCTTTTAGGGGCATGTCTGGGTGAGTTGGCAGCAAACACACGTTCTGCACAAATCTACTTTTTGGAACACGTGGTTGTACTGATGGGGGAAAGGCAACAGATGCTGATTCTGAAGAGCCCAGCACTGTCGCATCTGATGTTAGGACATCCGTGCAAGGTGGTGACGTCAGCCTGCTGCATCAGCATCAGGCATGTTGTAGATATTCCCTTCAGCCAGATGGCTTATGACAACTTCACACACATCTATTCACTGTCATACTTACATCCAGTCTTCTGTATGTCCGGGTCAGCTTTGCAGCTTCATATGGAATCACCTGGAGAAAAATGTTCTGGGCCCACATAAAGCTTGTGTCTACACTGAGGGCATATGGGTTGGCATCCTAGCTGGGATCTTGCCATTTGGCTTCCCTTTCTGAATCCTCCCTGTACCTACAGGGGATTCCTTGTGGCTTCCCCATCACTTATTCATAAGGCTGACAAGGCTTGGGCCCCTGTCACTGGATCTCGCATACTGCCTGTCCTTGGTGCATGTGATGTCCCCCTGTGTCAGCCAGCCGGGCATCCTCAGAGTCAGGCTCCATGCTATAGGAGAAGTTTGTAGTGCACACAGCTCCATATCCATGCCCCGACCCTAGCCACACCCTCAGAATAACCCCACCCTCAGCATTCTTCCCTCTGCCCTCCCCTGCAGCACATCCTCTCTACATGGGTTCCACCGGTAAACCAATATTTGGAGCTCTGCCTTCACAAGAAATCACCTGCCTGCCTGCCTGGAATTGAGCCCACATGCTAATGTCTCCTTGTACACCTAATTTAGCCGAACACCCTTTGCTCATCTTTAAGCTGATGACCCTAAAGAGAGAGCATATCCTCACTGTAATGCATGAGAGCCAACTCTACAGAGCTGGAAAATTCAAAGTTTAAAGTGCTTAAGTCTGGCATTTCAATAAAGGACACCTATTTAGTCCTACACAGATAATTGTCGATAAATCAAGGCTTGAAAGTCCTTTGAAACCTATGGGAAGCAAACAATTTTATTTAAAAGGATTCTTTTAAGGTAAATATGACCAAAATAGGAGACAATGTCCTGAATATACACACACTCACACACACACATTTGATTAATGTGACATAAACATGTATTATAAAATTAAACAATAAATAATTATTTGGTAATAATGAATAGGAATTAACCTCTAAAGTCACAAAGGTCCAAAATATGTGCCTACAAGGAGCGTCTGCATTGTTAACATCAAAAAAGCACACGGTGTAACAATGTGTATGGAGTGATTAGATTTACGGGTTTTTCCATGATCCGTTTACAGAATGCTTTATCACATGATTCTGCTGATAAGTCCTGGGAGAGCATGGCGGTGGGGGGGGGCGCGGGCAGGGTCACTACTTGCCATTATCGGGGGCTTTGGTCAAAGCCCAGGAGCCAATCCATGTCTGGGGCTCCTTTGTTTCCTCCAAAAATCTCTCTCCGCTTTTCTGAACCTCACAAGGTTATGATTCTGGTTCTTGTGCTGTGTGTGACTCACTCAAGGTCTCCACACGTCCTCACATGACTGTTCAGTGCTGGTGGACAACCTGAAGAGGGGACACTAGTAAAATGATGTTAACGCAGTGGGTCATCCCCAAATCTGGCAGGACATCCCCGTTAGCTCTGGATTGTTTGAAAATCCCCACTACAAAGCTCTACCCCAGAGAGAAGGCAGTCAGATCGCTGAGGAGAATCAGAAATCCAAATGTAGAGACAAGGTCCAGTGCCCTATTTGGGAGCTGGCTGTGGTTTAAGTCATCCAGTTGTCTCGGTGACCTCCTCCATCCACATTGGCTGTTACCTCTTAACTAATCAATCTGCACCAGCAGTAGGTTGGCGGAAAGGCCTGGGAGACCAGCCCAGGTTTCCAGTCAAAATACACGTTCAAATGAGTTTGGGTAGCCACCTCCTGGAAAATATGGAGGCAGACCCCTAGTGACATGAGAGAGTAGGAAATGGTCCAAGACCCTCCGCTTTGGGTTCAGACACCAATCCCAATATTGGCTATGTGTCCTCCTGCAAAGATAATTCACATCTCCCTTTTTTTCTCTACAGATTCCATGTTACTTCAGTGTGTTTCTGTGAAGACGAAATATGCAAGAAATGTAAAAAAAACAAAAAATCACAGCACCTACTCAATAAATATTAGTTACTCACAAATCCCCATCACAGACTTGGGGAAGTTAGCTGAGACCTCCCAATTCTCTTTTTAATAAGAAAAAAAATGAAATATACTATATAATTTATTTCTGTTTTTTCTCTAATGATTTTTCACCTCATTAAGGTTAAATGCTAAACATTTGCTCTAAGTTTTCAGTGACATTTAAACTGAATTATCATTTCACTAGTAAGCTTCCTTAGGCACATTGGTTTGTGTGTTATAGAAAACACTTATCTTTAGGTCACAAATAGGAAGGAGTAAAATTTGGAAATGTTACAAAGACGATTCCAAATCTCAGCTAACCTCTTTCCCAAATTGCAACCACTCAGTTAGTCTTTAATGAAGATAGAGACCAAAAACAATTGCTTAAACGTATCAGTGCGTGATAATCTGTTCACTAAGAAATCCCTCCAAGAGCAATAATGGTAAGCTGTGATTACTGGAAAGCTCGGAACACTAGCAAGGCTTAATTCCAAAATATTTCACAGAAGGCCACAAATTGTGTTTTCCTAAGAGGAGCTGGGAGATCCAGATTTCATTTACCCTGCCTAATGTGAGTGTTCCATGTCACCTTTTTTTTTTAAAAAAAGATTTTATTGATTCATTTGAGACACAGAGATACAAAGAGAGAGAAGGCGAGAGCATGAGCTGGGGGAGAGGCAGAGGGAGAGGGAGAAGCAGACTCCCCGCTGAGCCAGGAGCCCAATGTGGAGCTTGATCCCAGGACCCTGGGATCATGACCTGAGCCGAAGGCAGATGCCCAACCATCTGAGCCACCCAGGCAGCCCCCATGTCACCTTTGTTTCTCTTATTTTGGATAAGCTTGCACTGATGTAGCATGGCCCTGCGCTCCATCTGCACAGGCAGCCCCTAAGCCTTACATGATCTCTTGGCAGCCACCTTGACCAACTGGCAGCCATTAGCTCCAAAGTGGTGTCCCAGGGACAGCCGTCCACTCCAGTTGTTAAACTTCTCCAAAGGATGTGATCCAACCTTGGTTTTTCTTTCTGGGTAGTTTTGTGCAACCCAGTCAGAATCCACGGCTTTAAAATTAGCCAGCATCTGACTTGAGAAGAGTTCATGAGACTCCAAAGCATCAATATCATTCATTGTTCATACTGCCTTCTCTAGGACTTTTGGATATGTGGGTCCAAGTTAAGGTTGATCTTTTGGATCCTGAGAAACATACACAAAACTCTCTCCCGTATGCCTTCAGATGATCATGCTTGGCCAGAGCTTTTTCTTTTGCTGTCATCAGCATTGCAGATCCACCATCAGTCAGGAGAGAAGAATTTGCAGTCATCTGTGTGCCATAGGGCTTGATGAATGCAGCCTTGAGTGTGGCCATCTGCTCAGGAGAGGAAGGAGAAATGCCATCATCTTTGTGAACTGTATCTTTTCCTGGTACTTTGAAGGGTAGGACATCAGACAGGAGTCCTGTGCTTTCTTGGCCAAGCTGTGTAAGCACAGGGTGTACTCATCCTGGTCCATTTGGGAAACAGCGAAGGCAGTGGCCAATCCATCTGCAGAGTGGCCCATTTTCTCATTGGTGGAGGACTTGGCCACTGCGGGGAGCTCTGATGATGGGAAATTCAATCTGAAGTTAGAGATTAAAGACCCTCGCTGACCCACAGTCTTGGCTTCATGAAATCAGGCATCATGTTCCTCATTTTCCTTGAGTAAAGTCATCAGACATTCACTGTCATGACCACACCACCCTGCCCAAAAGCTCTCAGGCCAACGCCTGTAGTCTTGGGCTTGGTGGGCAGAAATGCAAGCCATGGTGACAGTGTGAGCAGGAGTCTCATCAGGGAAGCCAGCTGTGAAGGGACGTTCTCTAGCCACATCGCTAGTTTCACTTCCTGCATAACCAGACGAAGGGTGATAGATACAATGGACAACTTCCTTGGGGACATTGGTTCTATGTCGCAAACTTGAAAGTGCTGTACCGGCCCGACCACGTGTGGTCTTTCTGTGAAGTGCCTGACTGCAACAGTGGAATGTGCCCAACATCCACCACCACCACGACAGTACTCCTTAGAGCGGGTCTGGCTAAGGTTTTCTTTGATTTGCTCTCGGCAGCTGGAGCACCTCTTGCCTGGAGGAACAGCACAGAGGTCTTGCAGAAAATCGGAGGGCCCATTGTGATGTCCTGGGAAGATGTTTTAAATGTGCTGGGACTAGACTATAATTTCCTTCGTAAGCCAAAAATAAAGAGGGGGGCGTTACAGTCTGAATCTGTTTCATACGTAGACTACTTTAGAAGTCTTTAAATAAGCTCCTTTGGACTTTGAGTCTCTGTAATGACCTAACACTGTTGAATATTTAGCAATCAGTGGTGATTATTGGTTGGTCCATTCAACGATTGGGAATGATAGTCATTCTGTTCATGATACCCTCTATTCTCGAACTACTGTTTTTTTTTTTTTTCCTTTTTTTGTCTTCTTATCTTATAATAAGGTGGCAAAATAAAATAGATGCATTTTCCTATGTTAGAATAACCTCAACCTAAGCTTAAAATCTGACCCCTGAACCTCGGCATTCATAAGTCCATCCTGCACATACACACATATATACACACACTTATCAAAAGTTGATGGTCAAAAAAAGAATTTGATGGTCATTGGCTTATTCGTATGTTTTTTTACTTATGTAGAGCTATGAGTGAACATTTGGAATCAGCACTGAAGACTCATTAATGTCATTTTTTGGAATTTTATAAAACTTCCTGATAATTACTCTTTTCCAGTCTTTTGATTTTCTGCTTCTGGAGTTCTGGGTGACAAATACGCTTTCTTTTCATTTGTTTGATTCATATATCTGGTTTCTGTGCTTCAGTAAAAATGCCAACTGAGGGGTTTTTTTTTTTTTTTCCTTCTGTGAAGAATTTTTGCAGAGCTCCAAAGGAAATACAGAAAATACAAGATAAGCTACTGCATGAAATAAAATTCATAAAAAGTCCTTCCTGAGTGGTTCTCCAAGAAGCATCCCCTGCAACTTTCTGCAGAGTGCTAACTTTATCTCTTTGATTCAGTGGTACAAGCCAGCCTCCACTTTCATCCTGCAGATGTAGGGTAGTTTACTTTTCAAGTAGGTCATAAACCACCCTGTTTATAAAGCACTTAGCTACACTGCACAATACAAAGAACAACAATGTTAAAACACACAGAAGCTTTTCCTACAGAATTTGAGATTTAAAAGCATCACAGCACAATGAATCATTCTCAGAAATCTGCCTTGCAGGATTCGTGGTTTAAATGAAAGAACAATTACAAGGCCGAGCACTCCAAAATTTGCCAAAATAGGCAGACTTCTGCTCTCCCGTCCTATTGTATTTGATAAGAGAACTGAATACAGCACTGGCTTTTACTGTTCTATATCACATTACAAAAAAACAATTATTAACAGCAATTGCTCAGTTACCGTGTTTCAACGTATATTAGCCAATCATCCATCAGTGAAGTATTTTGATGTTAATTTTGAACCAGTAAACAGCAGATGTATTGGGCATGATTTGGAGTAAGAGCTCCCCAAGGGTTTCTCAAAGTTGCAAGCGTTGACATTGGGGCTGGATAATGCTTTCTCCAGGGCTGTCCTGTGCTCTGCAAGGTATTGAGCAGCATCTCCAACCTTGAACTTTTCCATGAATGTAACCTAGCATCCCTTGTCTACGTTGTGATAACCAAAAATGTGTCCAGATATTGCCAGTGATCCACCGGGGAAGAGAACTGCCCTTGTTGAGAAGCAGTGTAGTTCTCAATTTCAGGATTTTTAGCCAGAGTAATGTTAAACCACTCTCGGTGATTTTCCTGCACAGCCTGATTGGAGAACCAGTGGCCCATTTGTTTGTGGCTCAAGGTCTGGTCCCCAAATCAGGAGCATAACCTCCGAGCTTGTTAGGAATGCAGATTCTCAGACCTACAGAATCGGAGTCTGCATTTTACCTGCCTGTCCTTCAAGGAAATTCTCTCTCTTCTCTGAGAATTTTTCCATAACTCTCAAGTCCTGCTTGTGTCGGCAGTTTGCGGCGGGGCGGGGGAGATGTGTGGCTGGAGTGTTGGAAGTTGGGGCAGAAGCCATCGCAAGATGGAGAGTAAATCGAACTTTCTCTAAAGAGTTTGTTACTGTGAAAGACTCAAGAGACTGTGTTGGTTCTTCTTGGATAAGAAGTCAGGAGAGGAGCTGGACAAAGCAGAGAGATAATGGTTCAAAGTTTCTGAATGGCCGTTTGATAAAGACCTTTCAAGTGGCTTATAAATGAATACCTACTTTACTGTCTAATATTGCTTTTGTATATATGTATATATGTATGTATATATGTATATATGTAACTTGGAAATAACCCAAAAGAATGAAGAAGGGAATTAAAAACAACCCCATGTTAATGGATAAATGAGTGAGAAATGTTTTTGTAAACTGACAGAACTAATGCACAGCCATTAAAATGATAATCCCTATGTTTATATAAGAACAAAATATTTGTGTCCATTAAATGACAAAGACAAAACTCAAATTTTATTCATGGCAAGATTGCAGCTGTAAAATGTATGCCTGCATGAAGAGGAAATGTGAATGAAAAACAAAGAATAAGCTTTATTGTTTAAAAAACGAGATTGTGCACATTTTTAGATTTTTGTTTTCATAAAGTGAGACAATGGATGAAAATGTGCCTGTGTTTCTAGCTTCCAGGAGACCCTAAATACCGTGTAATTTTACATAAGGCTTAGGTGGCACTAATTGAGGTGTTTTCTCCTTTTAAATAGTTTTCAATCCACTGCAAAGAGAAATACAATATAATGGTTTCAAGTATACCCAGGTGCAAGAAATATGAAACGATTACTTTGTCTATAGAATCAGATGCGTTTAGGGTCCCTGGTTAAGATGCTGTTTATTTGTGTTTTCGTTAACAGAAATGTGGATGTCAATAGCTTGGTCATGTCTGCCTTCAGAGCTTTGCTGCAGTTAATGTGATTTTTTTTAAACTAGGCAGGCTCTGTAAACCTCTACATCTTCATGCATGAAATAGGTACGCCTGTAACACAACGGGTGCCAAGGTTTTGTTAACATTACAGGGAACACTTACACCCAAAGCTTAGTGCAGTGCCTGGCAAATTACTATCACTTAATGGATACCAGTTGTCATTCCTGTTGCTTCCATTTTATGTCACCAGCAAATTCCCATGTGAAAAGATAATTATATGGTTAATGTCTCCTTTTTACAGATTTTCAGTTTCAGTGTTTTATTATGGTACATAAGCATTAATATTTGACTTGTATTAATATGTTAAGTGTCAAGACATACTTAATAAACTTCTAATTTATAAAGATGATTTAGTGAAAGTGATAGGAGAATACCCACAGATACTTGAATTACTGTTTAAAATTTTGGCTGGATTGGACACACACAAAGACAAAATCATTTGTTAAGAAGTCCTAATCGAAAAGTACATCTGCCTAACCCAGTTTTCATGAATTTAGACTGCAGATTGTTTTCTCTGTTATTTTTTTTTTTACTGTTATTACATTTAGATGACCTGACCTATTGGAATTAGTTAAAACTCTAGCAAACTAAATCCTTCACAACTTTGATACGGTATTTTTTGTTCCCTTGGAAATGTGTTCCTGGGAAGATGGCGGCACCACACTGGTGTTCAGTGCCTACTTCCCGTTTTAAAGCATTCAGTTTCCTCAAGCTCAGGATTCCTCTCCTGTCATGTAACCCACAGCACCTGTAGGCTTCCATCCCAGCACCTCTGCTTCACCCTGAAGGACACTGGGGCCGGCAGAACTGATGAAAATATGGTAGTATTTCTCCTCTTGCTGTGTTGTGAATAATAATCTTTCCTTCTTCTCTGACCCGGGATCTCTCGTCTTCTGCCAACAATCATGCAGCTGTGGCAGGTAGCCTGTTGACTTGCAGGTAGGGAATGATCTCAGATCCTTCAGGTCTTGATGTGTGCAGGTGTCAGCATCTTTAAATACTCAGAACTAGATGCTTGTATGGCACTTAGGCGTAAACATTCTCGATAGTCAAAAACTCCACTTGGTCCTAATCATGTCTGGGTTCTCCTTGTGAATACTTTCAAATCCACTCAGTTCATGTTGTTTTATACTACTTGCATTTTTAAAGGATTTTTTAAGAGATTTTATTTTTAAGTAATCTCTACAGCCAGTGTGGGGCTCAAACTCACAACCCCGAGAGATCAAGAGTCATGCTCTACTGACTGAGCCAGCCAGGCACCCCTATACTACTCCCTTTTTTTAATTCTAATCATCCATGATCAGCTGTTTGGTCCGGTAAAAAAATTTGCATGTGAGTGTGTGTGGGTACATATGTGCATACAAATCAATTTTCATACTTTGTGTTTTGCAAAGCCTAGGGATTTTTTTTTAAATTTTCTTAATACTAATTAGAACAGTTCTTAACCTTGGCAGTTGCACCTTAGCCCAAAGGAGGGGTACATTTATTTATTTATTTATTTTGGAGGGGTACATTTAAAAAGTGCCAGTGCTTCCATGGAAAAACTCTAACAAAATCTCTTGTTAAATCTTCTTATGTGATTTTTAACATGTGTCCAAATTTGAAAAGCACTGGACTGAATTTACAAAATGAGATGCCTTGCCATGCCTCACTTTTTTGCTTCCCGAACTTTAAGACAGACACAGATCACCTGGCAATCTTGTTAGGCTTCAGAATGTCATTTGGTCAGTCTGGAGTGGGAGCCCGTACTCTGCATTAATATCAGGCCCACAGCTGAAGTCACTGCTCCCTCCCCAAGCTGAAACTTGGAGAAGCAACATCATCGTGATAATTCCTGTCAAATATCGTGAAAGCAAAACAGTATAAAGCAAAACTTAACTCAATGATCAAATATTTCACCTATGGAGATGTAGAACATGCTCTTAAAGACCTTTTTTGAGAAGATCAATGAATGAAAACCAGGGTCTAAGACAAAGAGAAAAATAGCTCTGCTAGGAAGTGAGCAAACCATTGCTCTCTATCCAGTGCACTCTCTATCCAATGCACTGAGTTTTGTTACGTAAATCAGTGTCCGCTACAGAAGGAAGCTCACAGAATTAGAAAGTTGTAACCCGCTGAAGGCCCCCTGCCTTGCCTTGGCATTTATGTAGCTGAAAGGGGCCATTAGTCTGGGAAATGGTCCTTTGTGTGGCATGATCTTCATTAAGACCGCGTTGTCACTTCCCTCATATTTCTTCAGTACACCGTCCTGGAGAGACAAACATTGAAGTGAATTGTACCATGACACTCTTACCATGTGGGCCATTACAGGTGGTCTTAATGTGGTTTTAAAAGCAGAATAACTGAAACACAGGAACAGTATAAGGTCTAGAAATTCTTACTCTGTTCATTTCTTCCCTAAACAGTGAGTCAAGTTCCAAAGGCAGTGTAAAACACAAATGACACTATGATGTAGCTGAAATCTTATTCACACACACACACACACACACACACACACACACACACACAGAGGAAACAGAGATGAATCCACAAGTATAACTTCAGGTATGGGTATGGCCAAAACACAGGGTATGAATAATAAACTAAGTGTATTAACTCAGAGACATGCATACCTGTGTTTTCATTGATGGGATGTTACTCAAGCTTGGGTTATAGCAGTGACGCAGAATGTGTTGTTCAAAGATGGATAGACATGCTATAAAATGTTGGTATCAGACTATATATTCAGAAGTCCTAAGATTTATAGAAAGCTGCGAACCTGACCTAGAAAGTGCAGTATAACCCTTTAAGATCGAAATAATTGGACAACTGTGTAACTTGGTGTGATAGGAGCTTATACCAATGGTCAATGTGCAGTGAGTTCATATGGGAAATCTTTTCTTTTCTTCTCTTTTCTTTTTTCTTTTCTTTTCTTTTCTTTCTTTTCCTTTGTCTTTTCTCTTCTTGTCTCTTCTCTTCCCTTTCCCTCCCCTCCCCTCTCTTCTCCACTCTTTTCCTCTCCTCTCCTCTCTTCTCTTCTTTTCTTTTTTTTTCATCTCTACATCCAACATGGGCCTGAACTCACAACCCCGAGATGAAAAGTTACATTCTCTCTCGACTGAGCCAGCCAGGCGGCTCCGGAAAACGTTTTCTAAACACAAATTCACAAGTGACCGTCACTATAATGATAAGTGATAGAAGGCTACTTTCTGTGACAAATAGAGCATAAGAGAGTCTTACTTGCTGAGATTTTGACAAAAGAAATGGAAATGAAATAATATTTATATGTTTGGACACATACATATATGAGCGTACATGTATGTATGTTTGCAAATATGCCTGTATCATGTGTATATATATTTATATATGCACACATCTTTGTATGCATATATAGAAATGCACATACATTTTTTTCTTTACACATGTCATTTTTGAATTTTCACAAAACCTCATGAAACACTTCCTTTATGGAGCCAAGGGAGTGGAGACTCTGAGAGCTTAAATAAATTACAACGTGTCAACCAGTTAGTAAGGGACAGAGCTGGAAATTAATCGACTATATATATATATTTTTTTTTTAATGTATTATGTGGGGGTGCTTTGGTGGCTCAGTCGGTGAAGCATCTGCCTTTGGCTCAGGTCATGATCCCACGGTCCTAGGGTCGAGCCCCATATCAGGCTCCCTGCTGAGCAGGGAGTCTGCTTCTCCCTCTCCCTCTGCCTGGCACTTCCCCTGCTTGTGCGCACACTCTCTCTATCAAATAAATAATAATAATAATAAAATGTATTAAGTGAATTTACCAATGTACTTCCACTGCTTGATTTGACCAATGGGTTCCTACACCACAGATGGTATACGCTATGGAATCATAAACAAAAGGGGCCTGTGGTATAAAAAGAAAGTAATCATTTCCCATCCTTATACCAAATGGGCAGTGCTGTCCTTAGGGAGGAGTTGCCTCTTGTCCAGGACTGGATTTATGATGAGGACTTGTCTCTAACCCTACAGACAGTGCTGACAGTTAGGTGTGACTATTCTCAGTTTGTCCGTGAGGAAACGGCCCGCGAGATGGCAAGCTGTCCCCTGGTCAAACAGCTAGCAGGCGGCAGATCCCCCTGCCCTCGAGGCTGTCTGGAGGTTCTGTGGGCTGCCCTCTTCCTTGCCCTGGGGTTTGCATTTCGTGATACCTGCACACCCTTTCATGTAGAGAACACACCCATCCCCATCACCCGTTGGCCCTGCCCCAGCCGTCGTTTCTTCCTCATTTCCATTCCCCATCGCCAGCTCTGCACACGGATTCAGATCTGTGTTTCTCTGGGGGCAGCGACCAGTTCCCGTTAGTTGCCCTAACAGATTTGCAAGATTGCCTTTACTTTGGGGCCCTGCGTTCACCCAATGAGAGTGGGGGATCCAGGGCCTCAGTTAAAATCAGAGTGAGATGGCTGGGCTCAGCATCCTCTTTTCTGTCTGGCAACATGGTCCTGCTCAGAGGAGTGATCAATAATTACGAAGATAAGGTGGCTGTGGCAGGTTGCAGCCTTTCAACTGATCAGATGCTATTCCGTGGACAGTTCATCTGGCCCGAGCCACAGACCTCTCTGTGCCGCCCTCTTCATCACCGTCTCACCGAGGATCCCTTACTTCCTATCCGACAACTTTCTCTTTCATTTTTATTTTTATCACATCGCAATATTGAACTTACTTGGAAAGTGGTCTGTAATTCTGTTAGTGATCCTTATGTGCGTCTAGACAAAACATCCTTGCCCCAGCAGCCCCTGAATTGAGATATTGCAGTGGGTCCAAAGATGAGACTCCCAGGGGCCTGAAAATGGATAAATAATCAGTTCCCAAGCTTGGTCCTGCATGAAATACTTTGACTTCAACTAACCTATACTGAAAGCCTCTTTGAGTGTTGTCATTGGAAAGGGTTCATGCGCAGGCATGAGGAATGGCGTGGAGTATCATGTTACAGCCCCGGTTGGTATATATTGCTATGGTGTGGCATTGTTAAAGAGTTGTTAAATAGTAAATAAAAGAGTGGAGAAGGCATGAGATGAAATTGGCTCGAAACTCAGGGAGTGTTCTTCCACTGGGTGACATTCTTTGCACTCTTGCTACGTGAGATGTGACTAACTAGGACAATATTTTTGTTTTTATTAATCTGGTTCTCAGATCCCTTGAATAATACATTTCAATTGCAATGTCTGGCCAAATCAGGCTTCTTCAGTGGTGTCATGAGAATTCCTGCCCGTGTCTGAGTCCTTTTGGGCTGCTATAACAGATACCACAGACTCGGTGGCGTATACCCAACAGAAATTCATTTCTCGTAGTTCTGGAGGCTGGAAATCCAAGGCATTGGAAGATTCACTGTCTTGTGAGAGCATGTTTCCTGGTCCGTAGATGGCTGTCTTCTTGCTATTTCCTCACATTGCAGAAGTGGTGAGGGAGCTCGCTAGGGTCTATTTAATAATGGCACTAAACCCATTCTGAGGGTTCTCTCTTCATGACCTAATCACCTGCCAATGCCCCCACCTCCAAATACCATCCCACTGGGGAAAGGGTTTGGAGGGTCACGAATTTTCAGGCTGTAACAGTTCTTAAGGCTGAGCTGGGCTCTTGGCACCATCCTGACTGAGGATATGACAAAGACATGGGAAATGAACTGGGAAGCCTACCCCTTTTTCCTGATAGACTGCAAGCAGAATTGTGTCGTGATTAGAAACCAGGACCCTCATTTCTCTCAACTCTTTTAGGATGGAGCTATAGAAACATTGAGATAGTATGACAGTGCCCTGGAGTGCTGGATCCTGTCTCCGTGGTGTCTACTGGGACCATGACAGGCTCTCAGAGAAAGCCAATTCTCACAACGGCTCGTAGTCTCACTTGGTTACAGGGGACATTGTCTGAAGGACCTGTCTTCGCAGGTTGGGGGCGTGGCCTGTGGCTCATGTGAGCCTTTGTGGGACGTGTAGGGAATGGAGAATTTTATGCAAGTGTAATGAAGAGATACTGAGGTGCGGAGACGGTTAGAGGGTCAACAGAGGCTGGGGAGAGGGAGGGAAGTCTTTCATGTACAGCTTGGAAAGCAGAGACGTAGGGCACACCCTCCCAGCAGGACAGATTCCCCGGATACGTAACGGAGTCCAAGAGCCAGACCACACAGCTTTCTTCTGCTGCAGAGAAGAGTGGGAGCATTCAGGGAACCCATGTGGATCTAAGTCTTCCTTCTCCCGAGCACCATGAGGTCATGGTAGTTTGCCTGTAGATGTGGATGTCATCCTGGTGAGGAGCAAAGCATGGGGCAGTGAGGATATAAAGACTGAGCCTTTACCCAAAAGCCCAAGCCATACAAGAGACGGAATGGAAGAAACTGTCATGTTCTGGTTTGATGGGTTGAAAGCGTGTGATCATCTCCCTCTCTTAACGAGGTGGGAGAGATTAGATCAACTTTTTGACCAATCAAGAAGTCATACAATTTCTTTGCGCCTCTGAGTATAGAATGAGAACATTTTCCTGTGGAGTAGAGAGAGTGGGATGTAGGTTCCCAATCTCATTCTCTGATATTATGCAACTGTGCAAACTATAAATCAACAAATTGCTTTTTCAATAAAGCCCACAAGGTAACGTTGGCATTTAGGTCGTTTTCATGGAGAGATTGAAGAGAATTCAGAGTTTAGTCATTTACTGTGTTTCTAGGGGCAGAAGAAGGGCGACCCTTCAGACGCGTACAGGAATAACTCTCTGTAGGCTGGGGAGCGAGTGGTGAGGGCTGCCTTGGCTAAGTTTACCTCGTACACCTCTGTTCTTTCCGCTGGCTCCGGGCACCACAGCTCCCAGGCAGGCTTTATGACAGATGCACTGCAGTGCCGACGATCAGAGTGAACACTTAGGGTTGTATTATTAAAAACATATTTTTGCTGGAGCGTTTACCAAAATGAAACGTCTTGCTTCTATTGGTCTTAGGAGAGATCTGGCTAGTTTACAACATCACAATTACAGAACTTTGGAAACACAATAATTTACCTGTGCATATCAGTGGTCCTCGCACCCGGATTTCTTTCCTAGGGTGTGTTTTAAAAATGCATGGCTTGTATACGAAAATAATCTCTTGAAAGATTCCTGCAAGTATTTAGCTTAAACACACGATGATTTCCAGAGCTGTGTTTTTTTATTCCCCTAATGGTTGAATTGCTAAGGGAGTCTGTGCCACATCCTCCACATCATAGTTATAAACAGAAGCCCTTTATCTTCCCAGATCCATGCTGGGGAAGTACTCTCTTTTGATTACATCCGCCTTTAGAGGGGGCGGGTCATAAGGGCCTTATGCAATTTTAAGTTTTAATAATTGTAGATGAACAGAGGATTGATGCAGATACCTTAATCTGATTGTTCATTCATCAAAACCCAATTCTTTGGAGGAACTCTGGGTCAAGGTCACCAACTCCATTTACAAAATGGTTAAACAGCATCCAGGGAGCATTTCGCTGAGTCATAAACTTGCCCATTGGAAACTTGGAAAATTGGGAAGAATGAGTCAAGCATTTGCTCTTAATGGAACATGCTTTTATGTAAAGAATGAGATTGTTTCAATCATATGCACACATGAGTTTTTAAATCTGAAGGTAACCCAATAAGTGCCCCGGGTGGATTAGAATGTTGGGGGATTTCTTGATGGATTAGGTCCAAACATTTTCCCTTCCCAGAGAAACATTACAGTATATTTCCTTATAAAGTTGCTTACAGGTTTCCTTTTCATATGCTTCATCTATCAGTAATGAAGTTTATTTTAGATATGAGAGGAAGAGTCCATGTGCTTTATTTTTTTCTATTGATCACCAGTCATCCCATCACATTGATTGATGAGCCCCTCTGTTAGTGGAGGATCTGTAGTGCTACCTCTGTATTATGTCACGCTTCCATACATGGATTGGTATATTTCTGGATCAGTTCATTCCTTCTCCTCCAATGATGAATTGTCCATTTTTGAACCAACCATTATCAGTGACTCTTGAATGTACCTAAGGCTACTTTAAGGTGTTTCTCTATAAACTTCTACTAGCGTGTTTAACTTTCCTGGGTACTACAGATTTTATGATAAACCGTAATTTTAAAAAATATTTATTCCAAGTCATTTCTAATATCTTTAATTGTCCTTTGACTTTTATATTGATCTTATGGTAGCCTAACTTGTAGAATTCTCTCATCTGTTCAGTAACTGGTCTGTGCATTACTTTGGGTTTTCCACAAAGCAATCATTTCATCCACAAGCTGTAGCATTTGTTTTTCCTTCTAATCCTTACCCTTTTAATTAATGCATGCATTTCCTTTATTCTGTTGTACGTGGCCTTCCATGCAGAATACAATAGAAACGATTTCTGTCTTGCACTTCCTATGAACTATACATTTGTAGTAGTTTATTAGGTAAGATGTTTCCTTTTTCTCGTATTTTACTGACGGTCAGTATCATGAATGAGTGTTGAATTAAATGTTTAATAAATTTGCTCTAGGGAGATACGACTTTTTTTTTCTTAAAAATATCATGTTTCGGGGCACCTGGGTGGCTCAGTCGTTAAGCGTCTGCCTTCGGCTCAGGTCATGGTCCCAGGGTCCTGGGATCGAGCCCCGCATCGGGCTCCCTGCTCTGCGGGGAGGCTGCTTCTCCCTCTCCCGCTCCCCCTGCTTGTGTTCCTTCTCTCTGTCAAATAAATAAATAAAATCTTTAAAAAAATATATCTGGGTGTGCCTGGGTGGCTCAGTCAGTTGAGCGTAGACCCCTGTCAGGCTCCCTTCTTAGCGGGAGTCTGCTTCTCCCTCTGCCTCTGACCCTCCCGCCCACTCATGCTCTCGCGCTCTCTCTCTCTCTCTGTCTCTCTCAAATGAATAAAAAAAATCTTTAAAAAGTAAATACCATATGTACAACTTGTAACCAATAAGAAGTTAGGTGTGTAATATTGTGAGTTCATTACAGTCCTTCTGAAGACTAAAAATGAGCCTGTTTTTTATGAAGATACTGTTGAATAGATAAAAAATTGGCAATTGATTCTTAGGAATTATGCTGTTGTTCATAGTTATCAGGACATATTATTGATAATTTGTTACTGAATTATGAGATAATAATGTTTTCACATTGCAGTTCATAATACTGAAATGGATTGGATTAGTGGTATAGCATTTAGATCCCTCCAGGCATATTAATTGACTTATCTAATATCTTGAATGACACTGATAAATATCGGTGGGTAGAATCACAAAATTTCAAAAACAGCGTGTCTTGCATAAATCTGTTACAGTATCATGTCAGTGCAGTGTTCATACAAATGGCATGCCTTTCCCAAGGGACGCCTGTTCCCTTAAGATAGTGAGTGCCCCAAAACATTGTTGCAGACTGGACACTGCACAGAGCAGAACAGCGCCGCTGGACTGAATCAGGTGGCTTAGTCCATGAGGAGTCATGGGATAAATAAGCTTGACCTTCAAGTCTGTGTTTAGGATGTAGCCTCTGTTTAAGCCTGCTCCCTGCTTTCCACTAGGCTGTATTTGTTCTCTGGAATTTCCAGCCCTGCTGCAATGTGCTTTGGTGGCTAGCATCCCATGGCCATAATCGTCTTCCTGGAAGATGCCCCCAAGGTGACTTTCAGAAAAGGCTACGCACAAATTCAGATCAGATGGGTAGGCCTCGCTTCCCAGCATGTCGGCTGTGTCACAGTGATAGAAAGACCTTCTGATCTTCAGGGTGAGAATGTGATCTCCCGAGAGGTCTTCCATCATCACGTTGTGAAGTCCTCTGTAATTCAACGGTCCCCAGGTCTCATCGGGGCCCCCGTTCAAGACATGTATTTACTTTTTAAAAAAAAATATCTCTGTGTTTTGTTCGACTCCCAAAGAGCTGAGTCTTCTCCAGAATGACATGATGACTTTGAATGAGGACCCATTTGGGCGACATCGCTCTTTATGGTAACGAGCAAGAGGACACTCTGTTCATTTTTAACAGCCAATTACTTGTTCGCAAGAAGTGAGTTCATGTTCTTTCCAATTTGTTTCATATTGTGATGAGGAATTCAAGTTTGCTATGCAGACGGGAGTCACGTACCCAGGCCTGTCACGCCTTTTTACATCTGGAGAGATGCCTCCATGGTGTATATTTAAGGGAAAAGTGTAGATGACTATTCCCTTGGGACAGACAAATTTCCATCTATTTTGTGCGAAAAGAGGCCAAAATACAGATTCCATGAACTCCTTTTCTTTTGTTGACATAGGGCCCTTGTTTCACAGTAAAATAATGTATTCAAGAGAAGCAATGAGTTGAAATGAAATTCTCAGGGATTTCCTGAGGTTCTGATTTTAAATTTTTCCAAAGAACCATAGTGTTGTGAGGAACTCAGTGTGTCTATTTAGATCATTAAAGAGAAAACCTCAGCTGCTGGTGACAGTGAATGCCAACCTTTCTTCACTCCTCATTTCCAAGGGCTTTTTTAAAAATAAATTCTTGCAGTTTCATAAATTTGCATCCCGATAATCCTGCACTGAGAGTAACAATAGTGTGGAATGTAGACCCTCTTTCATGGAACATATATTTTCTAGGGTACATGAGATTTTGGGGGTAAAACATGCAGATAATTTCCCTCCAGCATTTTCCCAAGGAGAAACAGGAATCGTTTTAGGTTTATGTCCTAAGAGCTTGAAACATGAAGAAGTCAGATTTACGTTGGTTAGGTACCACCCTCTGCTTGGCCATGATCCCAAGCTTTGGGACTGTTTCTATGTGCACAGTTTCCTTCTAACGAAAGACCTCTTTCATGAAGCTTACCGGTAGAATTTTTTCTAACACTATAGTTTCATAAGGACTGGGTGGTAGAAATACACTTAAGAAATCACTGTCATACTTGAGAGGGAAATTGAGACAAAGTTTCTTCTCTTTTATGACCTGTGTGCCTGGAGCTCAGGGCTAAGTTTGTATATAATTATAGATTCTTGAGCTTATTTTTTTTTTTAATATAAGTATTTACTCTTTAACTTCTTGGCTTTTGCCTTCTTAGTCAATTCCTAGTGGTTTGGGATTTCCTCTATCCAAATCATTTATTATTGAGCATTTTCAAATATTTGTATTATAAAATATTAAAGAGATCACTTTATAGTTTTACAGTAAAATAATATCACTTTACAGTTTTTGAAACTTAATCTAACCTTCATGTTTTCAAGAGTGCTAGGCCAGACACCAGCAAATGTTTTTTTGCATCTGACCAGAAAGAAGATTCTTTCCACTTTGGGGACCTAGATTTCCCCATTGCCACTGCTCTTTGTTGTCTGTTGTAAAGCCGGATTTAGCCACAGAAAACACTTAACCAAACAGGCACGGCTGTGTTCAATAAAACTTGATGTATAGACACTACATTTGCATTTCATATAGTTTTCACATGCCATGAGACAGTGCTTCTTTTAACTTGTTCCCTGATGATTTAAAAATGCAAACCCCATTCTTCGCTTGGAGGCTATACAAAAACAGGCAGTGGATAAGTGGGTCGATTTCCCAATCCCATTGTGCGTCATACCCGGAATTGAAGTTGATGAATTGCCCGCTGTGGATCATAACTAGCACCTACCTTGAAGAGGTGCCCGTTCTGGGTCCTACCTACTGTCCTACTCTCTAACTAGAAGGGGGGCCCTGACAATCCTGCACTCAGCACTCCCGAGTTTTTCACGCATCTGGACAAATCACAGAGACACATCGACATTGTCCCATGTGTTTAGGTTGATGGGACATTTTAGTTTGTTTCCTTGAGGCAGAGTACCTGGGAGTTATTGAAGAACACGTTTGCAAAGGATAAACCACGTATGCTATAACACAGGCAGACCCTTTATATTGATTAAGAATCACTAAACTGGTATTCAATAACACCAAAGGGCAGCTTGGTGATTTATTAGGATGATGGGTTTTTTGTTTTTTTTTCATAAAACAAAGAAATCATTTAGGTTTACTTAATGATAGGTTCATTCTGCCTTCTAAAAAGAAATGTATGACCTTGAATACATTGCTCTTGCATACTTTTCTGGGAATTTTTCAACAGTCTTGTGATAAAAGTTGATTTCCAGCAGACCTGAAGTGATAAAGTTCCCCACACAACCTTCACTCTGTCATTGCGAGAAATCTGTTGTCTCCTCCTCGCACTGCCATGGGATGCTTCTCAAATATCACCAAAGACTTCCTGATTGACAGTTTCAACAGAATGTTCTCATTTCTCCTCATACATGATAGAATAATACAGTCAGGCCCACGATTGAACCCTGTGGTTATGGATACTGTCACCCCAAGTCCAGGTGGGTAAGGCTGGTACAAGTTTTTCAAATGATTGCCTCTGAACATCAAATTCATGGTTTGAAGATTGCCCACCAGCCCCACTTATCTACTTAATGAGCATGAATTGATTACCGATTGTATGCTAGACTTTGTGCCTGACTCTACAGAAACCAGTATTTCTGCTGTTCTCTTACACATTAATAATTAACATGGAAATACATTCTTCATTTATTTGGATATCATCTTGAAAAAGCATTGGGTGAGCTTCTGAGTCCAGTTTAGTATTAAGTTACAATTGTGTAAATCAATCGCAATCTAGACCTGCCATGTTCAGACACCACAGTGAACACTTGGATTTAATTGTCAAGGTTTCTGAAACTCTCCAGATGATAGGTTCCACATTGCTTAAGCAAAATGCATTTTAAAGTTCTATTTTGCCATACATATCCAAATTGTGAAATACGGTAACTGCACACACTTTCAATTAACTTACCACTTTACATGTGAATATAAGATGAAATAAATTGAAGCTGATTATTTCAATATGTATTTTTCAATGTGACTGTAACTCTGGCATTTAGACCGAGGTAACAGACAATTAAATACCCAAACATGACTACTGCATACATTTAAATGTGAAAATTAACTCACACAAGATAGCTTCAAACACTGATTGCATCATCTGTAAATGACTATAATCCAACTGCATAAATATTGATGAACTTCTCAAGTTTGGAGTTGCTACTGTTGAATTTTAGTACATTCCATTTGCATTTCTAAAATGGAAATTCTTCTGTGGATCTTGGGAAAGTACCATTATTAAAGTGGCCCAAACAGGTCACATGCAATAATGTAGGTGAAAGAAAGAGCAGATGTGTGAATAGAATGATGCTAAATGAATTTAGCTCAGTCTCTTAAGTATGCCTGAAAAGTCTTTCTTTTGTCAGAACCCACAAACATTGCCAGAGACAATTATTTCGTTCGAGCACACTCTCAGCAATCAGAATTAACTTTGGTTATATTAAAAATTGAAAGCGCAATCTACTTACTATGTATTTCAGAACAGCTCCTAAGAAAGTTGATCCTGAGTGGTGGGTGGTTTTGCCAAAAATTCAGGGAGTCGGAAGAGCTTAGACCATTATCAGCATGATACCTACCTCAGAACAAACAAGGTGTTATTTTCATAGGCTACAAGGTATGTGAAAAAGGTAGTTTTCCTCTCACTTGACTTTTGAAGCACCCATCCGGGGGCTGTGAAGGGTTTTGTTTGGTTGGTTCATGCACATGGGATGAAATATTTGATGAAGTGTGCATTTCATGTATAGATGTATTCTGAAGCTGGAGAGCTAACACTCAGGCATTGCCTTAATGTGCTTGTTTGTTTTTTTGTTTGTTTGTTTTGGCTCTAGAGGTGGGAGCGTGCCAAATGGGTTTCAACATTCGTTCTGCACATTTGGGACAATTTCCATGTATGGCCATTTTTCTAGGCAGAGTTACTCAGGGACAGGAAAAGGGTAACAGAACCCTTTGTTTTTTCTGTGACAAAGGGTTCAGATATTCTTTTTTTTTTTTAATTTTTTATTGTTAATGTTAATCACCATACATTACATCATTAGTTTTTGATGTAGTGTTCCATGATTCATTGTTTGTGCATAACCCCCAGGGCTCCACGCAGAACATGCCCTCTTTAATACCCATCACCAGGCTAACCCATCCCCCACCCCCTCCCCTCTAGAACCCTCAGTTTGTTTTTCAGAGTCCATCGTCTCTCATGGTTCGTCTCCCCCTCTGACTTACTCCCCTTCATTCTTCCCCTCCTGCTATCTTCTTTTTTTTTCTTAACATATATTGCATTATTTGTTTCAGAGGTACAGATCTGTGATTCAACAGTCTTGCACAATTCACAGCGCTCACCATAGCACATACCCTCCCCAATGTCTATCACCCAGTCACCCCATCCCTCCCACCCCCCACCACTCCAGCAACCCTCAGTTTGTTTCCTGAGATTAAGAATTCCTCATATCAGTGAGGTCATGTGATACATGTCTTTCTCTGATTGACTTATTTCACTCAGCATAACACCCTCCAGTTCCATCCACGTCCTTGCGAATGGCAAGATCTCATTCCTTTTGATGGCTGCATAATATTCCATTGTGTATATATACCACATCTTCTTTATCCATTCATCTGTCGATGGACATCTTGGCTCTTTCCACAGTTTGGCTATGGTGGACATTGCTGCTATAAACAATGGGGTGCACGTACCCCTTCGGATCCCTACATTTGTATCTTTGTGGTAAATACCCAGTAGTGCAATTGCTGGATCGTATGGTGGCTCTATTTTCAACTGTTTGAGGAACCTCCATACTGTTTTCCAGAGTGGCTGCACCAGCTTGCATTCCCACCGACAGCGTAGGAGGGTTCCCCTTTCTCCACATCCCCGCCAACATCTGTCGTTCCCTGACTTGTTAATTTTAGCCATTCTGACGGGTGTGAGGTGGTATCTCATTGAGGTTTTGATTTGGATTTAAGGGTTCAGATATTCTTAATACTTTTTTTTATGTGGACCTCCCGTGGCCATCCATGGATGTATATAGACATGCACAGAGCCCTAAACAGAAAGTACTTCTCACTCCTATCTTCACCCTTTGCATCTCGAAGCTGTTCTGCATTGTAGACAGACTCGAGCATAAATTAAACATTACAATCTCAGGTTGAATTAATTCAGCCAAATGGACATACATGGTTCAGTGGGTAGCCGATGTGGCACCAGCTCCCACCCAGACATCCAACCCAGACTCACTGGTAAGAGGCAATTGGGTGGAACGGGAAAGAATGTTACCCACTGGAAGATGTAATAGAAGAAAGTCATAGCATTTTAAGTAAAATGCTTCACTCTGGGAGAAGGAATGTTGTACCTGACACCCTGTGGATGCCAGGAGGAACCCTGTGTCCACACACATGCTGGTTGGGAAGGATACCATTTGATTGTGGAAGGTCTGATGACAATTTTGGAGAAAGTCTTGGCTGGGTTTCTGGGGTGGGGTATTGACAACACTGGACATCCTGCTGATCTTTGTGGAGCTCCAACTGTACGATGGGACATCAGTGTGGAATTTAACAAGCTGGTGTCACCCAGCCCATATTCATACCATCCCCACAGGTCAGTTAGTAGGTATTCTCTGACCCCAGGAAGGAGCAAACTGATAACACTGGGCAGCTGCTTTTCCAGTCACCCTCAACCGGCCAGGACTGGAGTTGCTATGAAATGTCTCAGCTTCGAGGTGGCTGGGTGGCTCAGTAGGTTAAGCGTCTGACTCTTAATTTCAGCCCAGGTCATCATCTCAGATTCGTGAGATCGAACCCCGTGTTGGGCTCTGTGGTCAGTGTGGAACCTGCTTAAGATTCTCTCTCCCTCGGGGCGCCTGGGTGGCTCAGTCGGTTGAGCGGCTGCCTTGGGCTCGGGTCAGGATCCCAGGGTCCTGGGATGGAGCCCTGCATCGGGCTTCCCACTCGGCGGGGAGCCTGCTTCTCCCTCTGCCTGCCTCTCTGCCTACTAGTGCTTCCTGTCTCTCTGACAAATAAATAAATAAATAATCTTTAAAAAAAAAAAAAGATTCTCTCTCCCTCTCCCTGTGCCCTATCACCCCATTGCTCGCGTGCGCATGCTCTATCTTAAAAAAAAAAAAAAAGTCCCAGCTTCTTGGCCCCTTCGTTGGACAACTTTGAGACCTGTTCTACAGTCTCTTGGTGGATTGAGGCCCTGTTCTCCACAGGGATGCTCACTTGTTAACACAGGCTTTATTGACTTTTCTCTCTTCCCTGTCTCCCAAATCCACGTCCTCCTGGGGAAGAACCACCTCCCAAACACATGATATATGTCCTAATCCTTGCCTAGGCATTTGGGTTTGCTTTTGCAGGAGTCAAAATTAAAACGGTTCCTGTGATTGAGAAGCAGGACCCTCAGCTGAACCAGTGAACATCTCCAGTGAGTTCTAGTACTACTGTCGAGTAACTTTCAAATTCATACTCAACTGAAAACCGCATTTGAAGGAGTCTAAGGTTGTTGTCCGCTAAACTGGTAAATCTACACAATAAGTAGAATCTTGGTCCTGAATTTTACGAGATTCGATTCAAGCTTCTGTATTATCATTTAACAGCCACCCCCCCCCCCACAACACACACACAGTATCCACTGCTTTGCTCCGTCAAACGGCCGTGGTGTTATCTACTGTCCGGTTGAAACATTAATTGTATCATGTTCTGATTCTGTGGACCAAGCAAGTAAGATCAATAATTTTCTATCTGGGCTCCAAAGATAAGACTTTGGACTGCAGTTCCTAAAAGTTGACTGCTTATTTAGTTCCTCAAGAAAACACTCAAATCCTCTGTAATTCTGCTTCCCTGGGCCAATTCAGCTCTTGGCAGGTTTTGGGGGGAAATGGCCCGACAGCTCTTGGCATCTACGATTCAGTGGCCTGCACCGAGGGAAGGATGCTGCTCATTTTTCTAACCCTGAACTGCAGGATCTAGACAGTCAACAGTTAGGATTTCCCTTGGATCTTAATCTAAAGCTATTGATAAAATGAGATGTAAAACTATTTAAAAAGTCAATAGCAATAGTAAAAGCTAAAAATTGTTTTTAATCCTTGAACATTTGAGAGCGCAAGGGAAAATCTGCCTCTCAGACCCAATTTCCTGCAGAGCATAGCAGGAGACTTGTGTGACTGCGACGTGACTCCAGATGTAGACTGGGAAAACCATTTTCTGGGCATAGGTAATTAGAGAACACCCTGCATGCAGCAGTCAAGGCCATTCAGGAAAGGGATGACACACAAATTGGGCCCCTGTGCTACAAAGTCTGGGTTTTAACATCACACTGAACTTTCTTGAATTAAGAAAAAAACGACATTATATTTTAATTGTCTCTTGGCTTCTAGTTTTAACTTGTAAAGCCCCTAGGGCACTGGAGTTAATCAATGCGTAGATATTTTTGAACGTAAGAATGCAACGTGAGTGTGTGTGTGTGTGTGTGTGTGTGTGTGTGTCTTTCATTCCACTTTGTATCTTTTTACTAATCCCTGATTACTCTGTTGTACATAGAGTTTCTTTTACTTAGTCCTAGTGATAAAACAGAAAAGAGCTTCCTCCCGTTTTTGTAACAGCAACACAACTAAAGGAACGAGAAGCACCAGACACTCAAAATGGTGAACGTGCTTTTTGTGCTTTGTTGGAGGGAGTATTTAAGGAGGCATCGCCATATACAGAGTTATATGTAAAGAACACAGTGTGGAAACTAATGGATTTATTCCAACAATCCCAATACTGTCTCATCCGCCCAATTTCCTCCCTTGTGAGCTAAATAAGTGCATTTGGGAATAACACTCGGTATCCCAGACAATCCCCGCTTCAAGACTTGAAATTGAACTTTTACTTAGTAGAGTGATATTAAAAGGTGATGAGGGTAAAGGCTTGTGAGTGGAAAAAAAAAAAAATCTATGGATGCCAAGTACTGTTGTGGACAGCAGCTGGATGATAATAAGAGGAGTAATTGGGTTGTTTCCTCTCAAGCATTTACACTGACATTGTGTATGTCCTTACTAACCTATAAGTGGCACTTTGTAATTTTCCATCAAGAATTTCCCACATTTCCACCTTGCACGTGTGCTTTAATTTCTGTGAGTAAGTACCCAGGACACTTCATTAGAACAGCAGTCTTGTCTAGGGGAAGTCCCGTGACACAGCACTCAAAACATAAAGTGATAAACTGACCTTCATTATCTTTCTAGTGTATTTGACCGGAAAATGGTTGACCTAAAACTAATCTTATCTATTATTTATCATTCTGTGGTTGCCATGAGATGGCCTCATTCCCAGGTCTCAAATGTTGTAAAAATGGTTTGTTTCTTCTGGTACTTCTTTTCCCATCCTCATGCCTTCTTATAACGATCAATTTTATATAAAAGAAATGGTAGCTTCAGTGATTTTTAAAATGAAGAATTGGATCTCTTCTCATGCCTTTTGTGACCAAGAATCTTAGGTTCATGCTTAATAACTTTTACTGTCAAGACGTTCTTTTTCATCTCAAACCTACCCTTCCCTTGTTGGCACTTAAATGCACTGATTCGTGTTCTGTGAAGATGAAGAAGAGCTGCCCAGAGTTCTCCCCGTAATAACCCTCCATTTGCTTGATGACAAGTACCGAGTCAGCCTTCTGAGGCAATGTCTCCAACCTTCTTTGCCTTCCCTCAATCCCACTGTCACTGTTGCTCACGTAGGTTGTCCTAGACCCATGCGGAGACGTTACAAAAGTAGGGGGTGAACTGCCTTTGCACTTGTCCTTGTCCGGGTTCCTCTCCCTTCTCTGGAAATGGTACCTTAGAGAGGTTGGCCTGTCTGTTGAAGCCCAAATTGTACGAGTGTTGCTCTGCTGGTTGTAGTAGGCTGGCTGAAGGTCATGTGGCCAAGTCAGGTTGGACAGTCATCGGATTAATGAAGGGACTGAAATTGGGAGTTGATATTCAGAGGCAGACACTTTTGGTCCCTGGGATGTGCTTGTAGCTCATCCCTGGGAGATGTGCCATCCTCTTCAGTTGTCCTTCTGTCTGGGCTTTGGGGTGTTTTTCCAACTATTTTGGTCAGTCAGTGAGAAACTTAATCCATATTCACATTCCCATTTAGGGCTTCAGGCAGCAAAAATTGACATCTGCTTCCTGAAATTCAAAGTATCTTAGAGGTGTCTGAGTGGCGTAGTCAGGTGAGCATCTGACTCTTGGTTTCAGCTCAGGTCTGATCTCGGGGTCCTGATATTGCACTTGGCAGGGAGTCTGCTTGAGTTTCTTTCTCCCTTTCCCTCAACCCTACCCCCTGGTGTCTCTCTCGAAAATAAATTAATTAATTTAAAAAATTATCCTAATACATGTTTCAGTGACCCACATCTCAAAGAAAAAAAAAGTCAGCCTAGGGTTCTTGTGGAGAGATTGGGCGAGCACAAAACATAGCTCTCTGTTATTCTGGAGGAAGAGATGGTACTCTCCAGATCACTACTGTTGACTGACCATCAGAGGTGGCATGAATGACACTAAATAACTTATTTACACCTGGGTCTCCCCTATTGGCTGAGGTGTTTGCAGGAAGGGATAGGGGCTTATGCACTTCGGTTTTGCAGGTTCCCAGCAGATGTTCCCTGAATGAAATCTTTAACAAGTATAAATACATGAGTCCTGCCCTTTGCAAAGAAAAGGGAATTCCAAGCACTTTGACTGAAAACCCCATAACCAAAAGAAGAAATAGCCTAGTGTGTGCAGCATGAAAAATATTTGCAGTGGAGATCTCATAGCTCTTGAGAGCCTACAGTAAGGAACGAGGTGTGCTAGATGGTTTTCGGACGTTCCAACATTAGTATCGAGAAGAAAACTACAGGTACAACAAAAGCAGGTAAGCCTTCTGGACATGTTTGTATGCAGAGGGGAGAGGGAAAGGTTAGGTCAAGAATAATCGTGGGGAGGTAGCCGTGGTCTTTATATCTCTCTCCTCCTACTTTAGCGTTATTATTGTTTTAGTGCTCCTCGCAGTGTACCATGACTTCATTTGTACTTATTCATCGGTTGTGTTTTGCGTCTCTGCATCCCACCTGACTCACAAGGCCCAGGATCATGTCTGTGTTGTTCCCTCTTGCATCCAGAGACCCAGAACGGTGCCCGACATGTGGTAGGACCCGAGAGTTCTCATCGAATGTGGTATGTCGATGGTTCCAGTGCAGAACGAGTAAGGATTCTGTCCGGGAGCTTTGTCTCCTCACAGCCTGCTGCAAGGAGGGAGTGAGATTGGGGTCATGGATGCAATCACTGAGCTGGTACAACAGGCATGTCAGTCTGTGTAATTTCTTGCAATCCTTCAGCAGCTTCAGCAAATTCCCCTTGTTCTCTCCAAGGAGAAAGGGGTTGAACAACTGGGGAGAAGTAAGAGAGAAAACTCCTCTGGTACCATTGCCCCATCCGCCCAATCCCCTTGGGAAAAAACCAAAATAGATTCACCTTTAGGGCCACTGCAAAGACCTAGACTAACTAGCTGGGTCCCTCCAGTGCTCAGAACATTTCCCCATCTGCTTGGGCATATCTGGTCATCTGTCAGACAAGGACTTTTGTTTGGGGAGGTGTAGGTAGATGCCATAGGAAATAATAGCCTTCAGTTTAAAAATGTCACCATGAGACAACACCTTTTTGCACCTGTTGTCTTTAAGTTGTCATCAGATCAGTCGCAAATAATAAAAAGGACACCGGCTGCTTTGAACCCCAGCAGAAAATAAAGATACAAGGAATGTCCACTTTCGGAGCTGGGGTAGGGGCCACCTCCAAGGGGGGATAATGCTTCCAAAGCTCTGAAGTCTTGAAGTGAAGCTTGTGGATCGACTACACAGTGATGCAAGGGATTGTGTGCTCAACGGAGATGTCCACTTAGATTAACATTTGTTAGATTGACACGCATACGGGTACCACCATCTGAAATTATTGGTGAAGATAGGTTTCTTTTTTAAAATAACTGATTCCTACTGGAAACTTTATTCCCCAAGGGATGGTTAATTGTAGTGTGTTTATTCTCTGAGGCAATAATGTTTAGGACTTGCCTTGCTTTGATCACACAAAGGTCACAATTCCTAAGTTTTTGCTGATGAAGATATAACTCAGAAGAATGAGTTGGCAGAGAATGAGTTGGAATTACTATCAAGGGTGATGGATATTTAAAAAATAAAATTATTCAACATAACATTTCTATGTTGAATAATTTCAACATGCATTCCCTGTAAAGAATACAGAAAGGGGTATATGAATATAAAAATATTTTAGAAACGGATAAAGATGATGTCATGTTAGCTGATCCTGCATTAATCATTATGTCACAGTAGATGTAAATCAAACCCTTACCTTGCACGCACTTCAGCTGAAGCCACAGGGATGTGCCAATTATTTCTCATTAAAACTGGAGAAAAAATTAAAAATGTATTTCTGCATTTTGGGTAGCTAATGATGAAGTAGGAAGAGAAAGGCTGGATCCAAGTTCAAAGAACAGTCAAATCACTCTCTGGGGAAGGAAATGTCGGGGATACTGAGACACAAATGCAGCTGAACCCACTTGGGGTTAGTGAGTATTTTGGAAGGAAGGCAAAGCCACCTAGAAGCTAAGAGTTTCATTGTGCAGTTGCAGATCTATGATCAAATCCTGGCAGGGCAACATTGGGGAATGTTGAGTGAGAATTGTCCGATATCCTTAAGCTCCAGTCTTCTCATTTTTTAAAAAGATTATTTATTTGAGAGAAAGCATGAAATCACAAGCAGGGGGAGGGGCAGGCAGAAGTAGAGGGAGAAGCAGACTCCCTGCTGAGCAGGGAGCCCGATGCAGGACTCGATCCCAGGACCCTGGGATCATGACCTGAGCTGAAGTCAGACGTTTAACCGACTGAGCCACCCAGGCGCCCGAGTCTTCTCATTTTTCAAATGTATATTTAAAAGGTGTTCAGGGGCACCTTAAGTGTCCAACTCTTGGTTTCAGTTCAGGTCATGATCTCAGGGTCGTGAGATCAATCTCCACATTGGACACCACGCTATCCGTGGGACCTACTTAAGGTTCTCTCTCTGCCTCTGCCTCTGCCCGCCACACTCTAAATGAATGAATGAAGGAATGGCATTCCTTTATAGGATGTTGTGTGTTAAATGTAATAATGAATATGAAGCCCTCAGTAGAATTGTAGACACACCCTAACTCAGAAGATCGAATCTCTAATGCCAGGAGGCATGACTCCAGATAACAGAACTAAGGGAGGTTTTGGTGAGCCAGAATGTGAACACTCCTTTAAGAGGGAGCCGCTGGCCATCAGCTCTAACCGCTGACCTCCAGGCCACATACGTCCAGATATTGCCACATCTTTAAATGACTTTCCAAGAGCAGCTATAGCAAATTTGGGCTATTAATGCGATTTTGTGTGTGTGTGTGTGTAATGCTTGCAAGTGATTTTTTTTTTTTTTTTTTTTTTTTTTTTAAAAACCTTGTGCTCGGCAAGTAAACACCTCTGATTGCTGTGAATATCTATCCAACCACAGCTCAGGACCTTTATTAAAAAGTATTTTCTCTTACGATCATTTTTACTCTGCCAGCCTACTATGATGATGGATATCGTTATGATTATTTTACCTTTCTTTTGGTAGCAAAAATCTCTTTCTTTGGAGGTACAGAAACTGTAAGAGAGAAAACATAATACATACTGTCATAGAAAGTTTAATGTAGAAAATCAGTTAATAAAATCAGTATATACAATTAAATTTAAGATATCAATGTTTTATAAATGTACTATGACGGAAGGGGATTGTCTTTCCATTTTATTTTATTTTTTTTTAAGATTTTATGTTTTATTTGAGAGACAGAGACAGAGATAGTGAGAGAGAACACGGGGAGGAAAGAGAGAAGCAGACTCCCCACTGAGCAGGGAGCCCGATGAAGGACTCTATCCCAGGACCCCGGGATCATGACCTGAGCAGAAGGCAGGTGCTTAACCGACTGAGCCACCCAGGCGCCCCTTCTTTTCATTTTAAACACAACCATGTTGTGTGTTCTCTGAAGAGCTTCGCTTCGTGGTATTCCTATCCGAAATGGATTTCAGAGTAATGTGGGTAATGCCTCGAGAGAGTTTGTTATGTTATTATTCATGAATGTCATCATCATCATTACATGTAATCAGACAGCTAACCTACTTATGTATGTCAAGTCTCAAAACCTGCTTTAAATATTTCACATTTCCTCAAGGTTAATGAACTTGACACCAAGTATGCAAATTAAAAGTTGTTAGGCATTTGAAGAACTGAAAAATGATGTTATATCCAAGGAGGCTTGCTGCTGTAAGGGAATAAAAGCTTCTGTAGGGCAGTTGTCATGTGCCTCCTATAAAATATGGTGCTGTTGTTAAAAAAAGTAAGTTACTAATTTATTTTATTTTATTTTATTTTATTTTATTAATTTTCTTTTAAGTAGGCTCCATGCCCAGCGTGGTGGAGCTGATTGTGGGGCTTGATCTCACGACCCTTACATCAAGACCTGAGCTGAGATCAAGAGTCCCACACTTAACGGACTGAGTCACCCATGCACCACAAGCCATGCGATCCTTATACTTACCCTATAAAGCCAGTGATACTTTGTGCTCGTTTTACCAAAGAGGAAACTGAAGTGTGTAGAACTTAAGGAACTCACAGGTAGGAAGTGGGCGAATTGGAGTTTCAACCCAAGGAGTCAAGGGTCAGGGTCAATGCCCTTAACTGTCTTCATAAATTGGTTTTCTAGAGCTTGTCCTACTAGTGTGTCACCGACTCTTCAAGCATAGTAGTGGAAGTTGCAAGATGCAGATGGATATTCATACCACAATGTGACTTCCATAAATGATCTAGTAATTCCTCACGCATATTTATGTGCATATTCTATGTCTTGGCAGATACTCGGTACACTCCTAACTGTAGGCTTTGTCTTCCACATCTCTCACCTTTACTTCTGATTTGTATTTCCTTTTTTCCTGGCAGGAGAATTTCTTCAGCATGACTGTTCAGTTTTCCATGGTATCTTTCTCTTTCTATGTCTGCTTGTTTTTATTTGTTTATGAACTTATTCTTTTAGATCCAGACAGCCAGTATAGATTCCTAATTATAAGTTTTGAGAAAAATTCGTATAACTTGTGAATTTTTTCTCCTCTATTGTCCATTATTTTCACTGGGGTAGGAATTATGGGCTCCAGATATGAGACCCAGGCTTATTCCTGTGGCTGGCATGGGCCATGGAAATGAAACACACTCCCTTTTTCCTTGCTTGCAAGAGGTGATGTCTTGAACCCTACTTGTGGCAACCTGTGGGTAACTCAGGTGGCTGTGGAGGGCCAGGAAGACTTTCCTTTTCATACATCAGGCTCTGAGTGAGGGAGATACCATGGTGACCCTCCCCTGTTTATGTGCTAAGAGGTGTCTTCTGGGCTTCTGTAGACGTGAGAAGGTCCAGGATCTATCCAGACTGGCAGGTGGCCTGTGTGGCTCCTTGGGGCTCTAGCACACAATGGAGACTGTGCAAAAGAATCAGAGAAGTCAATCTGGTGCCCTTATACCTAACCTTCAAGGATATATTATCTTTCTTCTAATTCACTAGCTTCTGGCTTTTGCATGGAAGCACAGATAATAAACCCCCAGCACCCACCATGTGTGTTCTCTCCCTGGAGACCTCAGAAACGTCCACACTGTAGGACCACACACTCTCCATACTTTTCCAACATGCTCCTTGGGCATGGTGTTACTATAGGGACAGAGATGGGAAAGGCTGTGGTCAGTTCCTTCCTTCCCCAACCCTAGGTAAACACTTTCAAGTGGCTACATTGTCCAAATCATATTCTAGGAAATTAATATCACATCTCCCATATTTCTGCATCTATCACATGCTGGTCATTTTCAGCACATGAACACTCCCGTTCTGCACACCACAGTTTGGTTATGCTTGTGATGGATTTGTACAAATATGAAACTGCATCAAAGGGCATAGAATTTTATACATTTGGATACGTGTTTCCAAATGGGTTTCTTAATAAGTTGTACTGATTTATAGGACCACCAATATTGTCCAGTTCCTGGAACCTTTAATCTCACCTGTTAGAGCATATACTTTCATTGATTTAAAAAAAAATTACAGATGGGGCCTTTTCCTCTCTTACTTTGTAAAATACCATCTAGTTCCTCGTAAAGTTTGATGGATCCTTATCATAAAAAAGTTTAAAGTACAGAAAATGCATGAGCAACTCTCTTCAGCCAAAGACGTCCCTTTTTATCCCTCATTTGCTTCCCGATCTTTAAAGACTTTGCCTCCCATGGGCTTCTCCAGGTTCTTTTTTCTCCTGCAGATTTCTAGATTCCTTAAGGTATGTATAATCATTCCTCCCACCACAGAGCCCACAGGCAGTTGATTTCTCCCAGGAACCGGCCCCTTCCCCAGTTCCTCTCAGAAGCCTGCCATCGCTGCTAGTCTTTATTTATTTATTTATTTATTTTTTTGCTGCTAGTCTTGGGGCTTAGTTTTGGCAAAAAGTGACCATTTCATTTTGCATAATTTCATAATGAATTAGAAGAGCGATATTTTGCGTAGGAGGTTTTCAGCAGCAGCTGAGTTTATGGCTAAAAGGGCTTTAATACAACCTTGAGACATGGGATGAATTTCTGACACTGCATTTGAGTGTTCTGATCGTATTTGTGATCATCATGGTGTTGAGCGGGAAAACCTAATCCGGTGATCCGTGCTGACCGGTGAGAATGTGTTCCCTTTGGAAATATTGAACCATCTCTGTTTCTGATTTAAATTATGTCTGGAGCTATTTTAGTCCCCAGGCCACTGAGTTTCAATGTGAATTTTGTTTCCAAGAGTCCTCGTGGCCCAAGGGGGCACCTGCTCTCCATATGAGCGTGTTGATCCAGTATACGCGCGTAAGATTCTGCTGTCAGACCCCCAGACTTCTGTAGCATCGTTTTCTTTGGTCTGTGGCATTTCCTTTCTCTAGAGGTTTTCCTGAAATATCGTATGCGTGTGTTTTTCACAGTGGCACAGCTTAACCCAACTCATACAACAGAAACAAGATAGAGATGGAGAGACTAACCAAATTACAGAATGGTTATACGGTGGTCATCTGGAACCCATTCGGCAAGATAGGCTTCCTTCTCTGTTAGAATGTACCAATTTGACATAGCTGCTCCAAGAAATCTGGAGCTCGTTGCCCTACTCCTGTAACATTGCCGTTGGCCTGGAATACAGACACAAATATTTATAAACGCGCCCCATCACAGTTCCCTACACGGTTCACATCACCCAAACTCTCACTAGAAAATGTAGATTTTACTTGCAGAGTCCCAGATGGTTTACCAGTAACTGCCATCTTCTGAGCCAAGTTCTCCAAACTGGCATAGAAACCATATATGTGATAGTTTTAATCCTAAAGCAAGCCAAATAGAAGACTGTGGGCCTCCTCCCCAGCATTAGGAACACGATCGGTGCATCTCAGTTGGATGGGCATACATCGGGAGATTTTTCAGAAGCATGCATTTTACTATGTTGTTTATACTCTAAGGGAAAGGGTAAGTAAACATTTTACCTGAAGTGCTATTTGTATTCTTGCCTGACAGAAATCCCAAGAGACAGCTTTGAGATATAGATATATATGTTGAGCACAGGAGCTTCTTTGTGTTTCAGAAATCATGGCAGGAAATGAGCCTCTTGGTCGTGCTGCTCTCCGAAATGCAAGGAGGTATTTGGAGAGGATGAAATCCCACGCTTTGGTTTCAACTAGTCTACCTTTACCAAGGGGTTTCTCAACCTGGCACTATTCATGCGGGGCCTCAATAATTCTTGTTGGGGTAGGGAGGGGCATTATGTGTTGACCAGCATCCATAGCTTCTACTCACTGGGTGCCATTAGCACCTGCTTTCTCTTGTGACAAACCCAAATATCCTCAGAATTTGCTAGTTGTCCCCTGGGGTGGGTGGGGATAGAGGAACATCACCCCTGACCAAGTCCCACAGCTTTAATATATGCTTCTTCAAGAATCACACCATGAGCCACTCCTTGGGACTTTATTTTCTTCTTACCTGTCTGAACTTTGGTATCCAATATGGTAGCCACCAGCCATTTCTATCCATTTAAATTAATTACAGTTAATTACAGTTAAAAATCAGTCCCCTAGCCACATGACCATACTACAGAATAGTTCCTTCATTACAGTGAGTTATATTGGACTGTGCTGTTCTAGAGCAAACATTCTCAGTGGGAGATCTCTCATCTGAGAGGAAAACAAAGATTCTTGGGGAGCAACGAATCTTGGTATTTTTCCGGCACAGATATACACAGAGTACCTAAGCATATGAAAGTTCAATGCACACACAGCATAGATGGGGTATCAAAATTATATGTAATTTGGGATTACGGAAGATGAAGTTTGAAAAACCTTTTCAGGAAAAACATTAGTAGCCCCCCCCCCCCAACAAAAGGTGAGAATGCGCAATAGCTGCTTTAATATAACTATGATGAAGATGCTCTTCTTATTCATTCATATATTTATAAAGGCTTTCAAATAACTTAAGGTAACTGAACATGTGACTTTCTTTGAAAAGCAAGCAAGCAATTCAGTGAGATTTTGCAGAAGAATAGTTTGAGATGTTAGAATCTCCTCTGTCTGCACCATTATTATACAAAGGGACCCTGTTTGAAAACGTTAGATGTATTTTGTATTATAACTACTGATTTGCTATGTTAACCTTTTAAATTTAGTAAGAAAAGAATGTTCTAAATAAAATAGTGCTTTGATGTGCTATTAATTCATTCAATGTAAACAAAAAAGAATGTACCCAGCTCTTTCAATAGAAAGGTTATTGTAATGGGCATGGATAATTACTGCCCACCTGAACTTGACACCTGAAACCCTTCATGGGCTTGCAAAACTGTTAGTTATTAGGTTTAAGGGAAGACCAAGCTCTGCTATTTGCTTTCAAAGCAGCGAGCTCATATCCTGGCCTGATCAACCACAGACCCATGACCTAATATTAGCCGCTTGGATGTGCCCACCCAGGAATTTATATCTAGAGCAGTCTACACTAAGTTGTTGGGCAGTTTACAATTTTGGTCAGCTACATCATTTTTTTAAAATAAATACTTCTTTTTATGTTCCCCAACATCGATAACTGTATTTTGTGTCCAAGATTCTTGTCTAAGTATTTTCCATGACATGCATCTCTGGTAGGAGTTTTCCTTTTTTATTATACTTGTATTTTAAAAAGTTTCTTGGGGGCACCTGGGTGGCTCAGTGGGTTAAGCATCTGCCTTCGGCTCAGGTCATGATCCCATGGTCCTGGGATCGAGTCCTGCCTCGGGCTCCTTGCTCAGAGGGGGTCTGCTTCTCCCTCTCCCTCTATGCTCATGTGCGCTCTTTCTCTCTCTCTCTCTCTCTCTCAAGTAAATGAATAAAACCGTTTAAAAAAAAAGTTTTAAGTAAACTCTATTCCCAACGTGGGGCTTGAACCCATAACCCCAAAGTCAAGGGTCTTATGCTCTGCCGGCTGAGCCAGCCAGGTGCCCTTCTGGTACAAGTGTTCTAATGCCTTTGCTTTGCAGCACCATGCTTTCCTGAACTCTGCCCTGCAAGTTGTTGCCAAGACAGCCTCTCTGAATTTTGTCTGTGTCTTCTCTGCTAGACTGCCCTCCACTCTTTTTACAGCCTGGAAGGTTCCTCTGGGCACAGAGTTAGGGCAGTCGTCAGACTCAGCTTGTTATTTTCTTCTATCAATGATCACTTTTCTGTCCTGACCATTGTACAATATCTGAATATAATTGTTTCATACATTTTGTCCAATTTTCTGGTTGTTTATTGTTTATTCCTTTTTGGGTCTAAGGGAGAAATCACACCCATCCTCATATATATTATGATGTAAAGATATAATCAATGTCAGTATTGATATGTCTGAGTGCCATCACACATTTTTTTCCTGTTACCTAAGATAGCCACAGCAGTAACTCCATAAGTCTCACTCTGTTCCTTTTCTACTTATAGAATTTTAGAATATGGAAAAACATCTTCCTTAACATATTGGTGCACTTGTTTATCGGATGTCTTGTCCTTAGGGCACTTTATGTGTACAGAGTATGTGCCCTTAAAATGTGGTTAATTATCTAGGTGACGTAACTTTATCTCACGAATTTGGGGACTGATCATTTCACGGTTAAATTTGTAAATTTTACCCCATTTTTTAAAAATACCAGCTCTTGAAGGATTTTTCCTAGGTGTAATTTTGACAAGAGGATAATTTCATAATGTTCATAGATAAAAATAACAAAACACTGAAAGTTCAACTGGATAAGGTTTATGCCTCAGAAAACATTTCTCAGGTTATAGTATTGTCATTGAAAGAATCCTGCAGATAGCCATTGGACCATCAGCAAATACTCTGGGGGCACCTGGGTGGCCCAGTCAGTTAAGCGTCTGCCTCTGGCTCAGGTCACGATCCCAGGGTCCTGGGATCGAGTCCCGCATCGGGCTCCCTGTAAGTGGGGAGCCTGCTTCTCCCTCTCCCTCTGCAGCCCCCCATGCTCTCTCTCACTTTCTCTTTGTCCAGTGAATAAACACAATCTTTTTAAAAAAATGCTCTGTATGGTTTTCCATGTATGCAGAGTACTATCCAGCGATCTCACACAGGTCACAAAGATCACTTTTGAACATTTTACCTCTTCTATAACGTCATAACCAATCCTTGGTGGCATGGAAGAAATACAAGACACACACATTCATAACATACTACCTAGGAATGTGAATAAAAGTTTCTCTGTTTCAAATTGTGGGCTTGCTGAATTTTCAGGCTTTATGATTGGGGTGTTCTCATTACTTTACATCTCCTCTGTTTGCTCATTCACTGGAATTGAGCCATATTCATGTTGTCCTCGGACCCATCAAAGTGCTCCATCTCTGTGTGGCGTCTTAGAGCAGTGACTGGGCTCTTTTACTTCTGATCACGGTTCTTGACATTTGTTCTTATTCTTATTCCGTAGCCACGGTCCGACATCCTAAAGCAGTGCGTTATCCTGAGGGAATAGACAGAGTGAGCTGTTCATCAAGATTTGATCCCAAACGTTACTGAAGTGTATCCTTAAATGACTTTTAAAACCTACTTGAAGTTCGGGGCCATAAAACATACTTATTTTTGATTCAGTTCAAAATAAAAAAGCCTATAGAAAATGGAAAGATTACCACAGCTGTTTTTCAAATCCTAAAACTTTAGATTACCCTATAAATTTTAGATTCAAGGAAAAGCTGGGAAAATAGGTTACCAAAACAAGTCTCACGTCTAGAATTCGCTTTTGAAATACCTGCCTAAGAAAATAGTGTGGCTGTAACTGTTACTTCTTTTGCATGGGCATGCTGCTCTTTTGGAGAGATTCCTCTTTTGAAATGCATGGAAGTCTTTCTGAGACAGACACGGTACAGCAGAAAGAGGTGCATCTAAGACTTACCTTTTGGTGACTCGGACACAGGATGGTGCCAGCTAAATTTCATTTTGGACCATTAGACTGAGGGTAAGGGAGAGCCCTGCCCTTGTGATCACACTTAAGTTTTAGCATGGAGGTCGCATCAGGTTGCTTTCAGGATTAGAGGTAAGAAAACTCTGCAATCATAGACGACAAGTCTTGAGAATTAAGAATGGACAACAAAGGAGGGGAACAAAGGCTCAGACACCACTTATTAGGAGATCCTGTGGATCCGATACCCAAAACGTATAGGCTCCAATGGAGACCGATGGCTAGCCTTTCCGGGAATTCCCCTGTGCATTGATGATACCCATACTGTGCTGTCCCTATTCACAAACCTGACACCCAACCACTGCCTGCATTGACAGGTTGGCTCTTGAGCCACATGAGCATCCTCTCCCCCAGTCATACTTCCTGTGGGCATGTCTCGATATCAGAACTGGCACAGAACAGGAAGTTTCCATCCTTGATGGGTCCCATCATTCTTTAGTCCAAGAGAATTGAGAAAATAAAGGTTGAGAAAATATTCTAAGATAGTGAAAATTACGCGAACGAAATGATTTCCTAACTTCGTAGCTGGAAACAATTATATAGAGTCACTCAACTGCTTGTCCAGCCAACAGAATTTTCTGTATTTCCCATGATTACGTTAGTTGTTTGATGAAGTATCAGGGCTTCATAAAAATATAGTTTACAGTTAGACACTTGGATCAGAAGGAAAGAGAGTGAAAACGGGGTAACCTGTGAAAACCTTTCTTAAGGATTGGCAAGCATTGGTCTTAGGCTAGCAAGGTAGACATTAGAGCACTATTTCTTAACTGGAAGCTACTTTCTCTGCAGAGGACATCTGGCAATGTAGGGAGACATTTGTGGTTGTGATATTGGAGAAGGGTGCTTCTGGCATCTGGTAGGCAGTTTCCAGGGATGGAGCTACACATTCACACGATGCACAGGACAGCCTGACTGACCACAAGGATTATGCGATTGACAAAATGTCAATAATGCAATGCCAAGGTTGGGTAAAACACTGCATTAGGCAATTCAGTGGCAAGATAATGAAGCTAGAAATTACCTTCAGTTCCCTTCTGGTAGGTCAGTACTTTCTAACTTCCTGCATTTGCAAAGGTGTAGAATTTACCAACATTCCCTTCTAGAAAATCATGGCTTGTAGTCGTAGGTGCCCACTTTAGCCGAATCTGGACAGCAAAGGAGAGTTTATTTAAGTATTCCTAATATTTAATCCAGATGCTTCCCACACTCACTCCTCCCTTCCCATCATTTATTAATTGAAGTGACTTCTGCAGTCTGTACCTTCTCTGTTCCAAGCTTTCTTGAAAGGCCCTTCCCAGGGGCGCCTGGGTGGCTCAGATGGTTAAGTGTCTGCCTTCGGCTCAGGTCATGATCCCAGGGTCCTGGGATCGAGTCCCGCATCAGGCTCCCTGCTCCTTGGGAGCCTGCTTCTCCCTCTGCTTCTCTCTCTCTCTCTCCTCCTCTGTCTCTCATGAATAAATAACTAAAATCTTAAAAAAAGAAAAAAAAAAGAAAGAAAGGCCCTTCCTTCTAAGAGAATCTTACATATATTTTTAATCCTTGGCACCCTGAGTTAAAAAATATCCCATTGATTTCCAGTTGAAAGATGACCATTTGTTACATCCACTTGTTTTCTTCTGAACATGCCCCAGCTCATGCTGTGTGTTCCTCAGGAAAATGTTGGCTTCTTCACGGGTCCAAATGGCATCCAAGTCTATGTCTTCTTGAGAATTCCGTGAAAGTTCAAACCTCTTCCTCCCCCGATCTCCGCAGCATTTTGTTTTCTACGGTAGGTCATTCACATGTCTTGTTTTGCACCTTGGACCATTAACCTGTTGCACATTGCATTGCTCCTCAATGAGACTCTGTGTACCTTTTTCAGCTTTCTTTTCTAATGGTGACTAGGTTTCTGCCATGTGTGAGTCATGGAGCTTTGAGAAAAGGCAACCCAGATGGTCATCTTCAGCATCTCCCACAGGAACTAGTTCAACATCAGGACATAGTAGGTGTGTTCGTCAAGGCACACCTGTGGGCAGGTGGCGGATCCTCTTTGGCCAACATTTTACTCTATGATATA